>NW_026068141.1:172417-176038 GCF_014885135.2 Alexandromys fortis | reverse complement strand
CTTGCTTGGAGTTTTGATTGTTTTAATTTTAGTACTTAGTTTTAAAAGTTCTTTATTCTAGAAATAATTTGTCTCAAAATGCTAACATTTTATTATGATGTCAGACTATGAAGGGATTTTACAATTTATTATTATTTTTCCTACACTGGTTTTAGTTAGTTTTGTTGTTTGGTTATGTTTACAAGACAGATTCTTACCATGTAGTCCTGGAGAGACTTGAAAACAAGATCTTCCTGCCTCAGTTTGTGTAGTGTTATACTGTGTTATTAGTATTTTGTTATTATTATTATTTATTTATTTGTTGTTATTCAGACAAGGCTTGGAAAGAAACAACCTAGAGTGGTTTGCCAGAACTGTTGATCTGACTCCAGCAAGACAATTTGACATACAAGATAGTAATCTCAGCCTGTAACAATATTCTAATAGCTTTGGCTGCTCAGGAAGAAGTTACGTAAACCATTCTTAACTTGAACTCGCAGAGATCTGCGCTCCTCTGACGCCTAAATGCTTGGATTAAAGACATGCACCACTACAGGCTCATTATTATTTTTTACAATTTCCTGTTAATGGATATTTTGCCTACACGTGTATTTGGGCACCATGCATGCAATAACAGAGGAGAGAAGAGGAAGTAGGATTCCTGGAACTGGAGTCAGGTGATTTGAGCTACCCACGTGGGTGCTGGACTGAACTTTGTCTTCTGGAATAACCACCAGTGCTCTTAACTACTGATCCCAGTCTCCAGCATCTCTTTAAAATTATGCAATGCACAAGCTCAATTTTGCACCCAGATGGTGGTGACACACGCCTTTAAACCCAGCACCTGGGAGGCAGAAGCAGGTGAGTTTCTGTGAGGTCAAGGTCAGCCTGGCCTACAGGGATTAGTTCCAGGACATTTCCAAAGCTACGGAGAAACCCTGTCTCAAAAAAACAAATACCAAGCCAAAACAAACAAACAAACAAACAAAAACCACCAAAAAGCTCGATTTGGTCTTATGAGTTTGCAGTGTTTTTTCCTCAACAATATCAGCACGCTTTAGGACTTCACAATCACACTTTCACACCGTGATGTTTGTTTGTTGTTTTTCAGATTCAGGACAAACAGTTGTCTGAAGGACAAAGCTCATTTTCATATGTGTATTTGGAAGTCGTGTCAAAGCATTTTTCAAAATCAGAAAAAAGGCCAATCCTCTATGACAATGGCTCTCTCTTCGTCCACACTGACAAGCCTGTGTACACTCCGCAGCAGCACGGTAGAGTATCTGATGCTTCTTCCACGGGAGAATGACATAAAGATGTGGAGCTTTGAACATCTGAAATGGAGTGTAGACCAGTTTCTACTTAACTCAAGAGAAACTCAGATCCTCATGACTTTCTATTCTCACATAGCATTTTCACTTGTAATTAATAATGGAATTAGTACATTAATAACATAACCAATGATTACTTTATCTTTCCTGTCAGAGAATTTATTCATCAAAAGTAGAGAAGAAATAATTGCTAATACAATTTTGGCACTTGGAAATAGGTTATCTTAAGATCTTCTTTGTAAAACAATCTTGGATTCAGTAGCTAGCCGCTCGGATGGAAAAAGCACCCCTGTGTAAAGGATTAGACCTCTGGCAGAGACTAACGTACATCACAGAGGTGCCCAAGTGCTGATTGTCCACGGTGAACCACCTGAGAAATTGTCTGTTATGCATGGTTTTATATTTAAAGTTTTCCTGTTGAGGGGAATGGCAGGAAAGACACTGTGACTGAGGAAAATCTACATTTCCCCCCATGAACTGAAAATAAGACATAGGAAAAGTCAACATTGCTTGCAAAACCTTCTGCCTTTTCCTCTGCCACTTGCCATCTCTGGACAATTAAAGATGCGTTTATTGAAGATGTACATTGCAGAAAGATGCGGGAATGTTTTTTATTCATGGTACTTTGGGGACGGACTGATGGAGACAAGGGGTATATCATGTTTTGTTTTGGTATTTACTTTGTGCACAGTAGATATCTTCTAATTTTGGTGGATGCTGGTGATGTCCATGGTGAGGTGAAAGGGGCTGTATGATATTCAACATATTCATCAGGGCTACCTGTTATGTTGGCTTACAAAGGAAAGACCTAGATAGGGTCAGGATGTTGTCACCAGCTCAGACAGTGAGTCATTGCCAGAACTGTTGATCTCACTTCAACAAGACGACTTCTAATATGAGATAGTAGTCTCTGCCTATAAGAACAATCTAAAGACCTTATCCTACTGATGTATTTAATGTGAAGACACTTAAAGGATTATTATCTCAAGCATCTTTGAATAAAGGCTTAGTTTCCAAATCTTTCTAAGATAAAAGACCTTAGAAGATTGTCCAGGGTCCTTCAGTTAGCACAGCCTGTGTCCCACCCTCTTACCTAGGTCCCTTCTCTGCTATGTTCCCTCAGCTCTGGACTCAAGTTAGTTGCTTTTCCCGCTACTTCTCACGCACATGGAGGTGGATGCAGTGTTACTTCTGCATAGTACGTTTTTATCTTTTTCTTTGACTCTGTCGAATTGGTGTAGGGCTTAGGGCACTATTCCTGTTTTACCGTGGGGATCAAGACTTTGCTATGACATGAGTTGAAAACTTTTGAAGAATGAAAATGTGTCACCATGCCCCTTCATAGTCAAAAGCACTACCAATATGTTCAGCTCAAAAGCAGACAGTGCAACTTAGCAACCATACTTCTGAGCTCTGGTAGGCACCCTGATCCTCCAGATCTTTGGGTCTTCTGCCTCCTCTTTCACAGCGCTCCCTGATCACAGGCCCGGGGCTGTGTTTTAGTTGTAACGTTTTGATCTGGGAACCCATGGTCACGCACTCTCTATATTTGTAGCAGTTGTGAATCTGTGTAGATGACACACAACCGCCATGGGGGAGATATTAAAGGCGTCCAAAACGCAAGAAGAGCTGTAGACAGTCAGACGCTGCTCAGAGAGGGAGGCTGGGTTTTTCCCAGGGAGGAGCCCCCACAGCTGATCCAATCCTGAGCAGTCCACCCTAAGCACACGCTCATAGGAATAACACTAAATAAACATGTGTATTTGTGTGTGTAAATATAAAAATAACAGGCATGCAATTATCTACTAATGAATGTAATTCCAAAAAGAATAAAGACTTTAAGCTAAAAGATATTGAATACAATAAACAAAGACAAGGAAGATATTCTAAGGGATCAGATTCAAATATAAAGATTAAAAACTATAATAACAGAGAAGGAAATACATGAAATGTTCCACTAATTTTTTTTCTGTGAACCACTTTTTTTGTTGTTGAGAAAAATAGGGTTTGTCTGTGTAACAACCCTGGAAATCACATGGTGGTAGACCAGGCTGACCTTGAACTCACAGAGATCATCATACCTCTGCCTCCCAAGAGCTGGAATTGAATGTATTTGCTGCCATCTGGCTTTGTGTACCTACTTCCAATGTGTATGAAAGAAGAAGAAAATTACGCATGAATCAGCTGTGAGACACACAGCATTTAGAGAGTGGAGGGTCTCACAGGGCTTGGTGGTGTGTGTCCATGAGCCCAGAACCAGGGAGGCTGATGAGAGGAGGTTGGGAATCACAGGCTAGCCTGGGCTACTTAG
>NW_026068141.1:164605-165828 GCF_014885135.2 Alexandromys fortis | reverse complement strand
GGGGGGGGGAGGGTAGTGGATGCAAGCTGGGTGGGATAGAAAGAGAGAGGAAGTATCGGGCAGAGTAGCCCCTGAGGATGACCAGGAAGTGTCTCGCCTCTATTCTTTTAACGAGGAGAGAACAATCACAGGACCTGGGGCAACAGATACAACAAAATCACATGATCACAGCATATCACGGGAAGAGCTAATTTGGAGCCTTGCTAGTTTTCATAAGCAGGAGAGTGTATGCTATCTGAACCAAACCCCAGTTTGCCCTTCGACCTTCCAGCCCTAATGTAAGGTAGTATTATATGGTTTCATACAACCTACAGTGGAGCTCACTCTTTAGTATAATAAAATTCCCAGTAAAATGACAACTAAGTACAGAAATAATTAATTTTATACTATTCACGTTTTCAGCAATTTGAACATAATATTTTCATTAGTTAACTCTCCTATTCACTATATGTAAATCTTGAGAAGTTATGTTAAAATGAAAGAATGTATAATGATGTTTATGTTTACCAACAACTTTCCTTTAAATATGAGTTTTTATCTAGGGGCTATATTTGGCTTTTAATAAGATTTATCTCATTTAATATATTTTAAAAATATATTATTAATCTTTGAGAATGTCACTCACTATATCTAAAAGCATTTTCACCCTGATGATGTTTGTTTCAAAAATTAGAATAGTCCTTGCTCAACAAGGTTTTTAATGATATCACTTCTTCTGCAGTAAAGGTTGGTGTCCTTTCACTGGGAGATGCCTTGGAGCCAATTACAAGGGAAACTGTCTTAACTTTCGTAGTAAGTATGTGCTTAGTCCCGTGATGCTTCCCTCATGGATGTACCAAGCAGGGCTGTTCCCTTGCGAGAGCTTTCTTGTCACATGAACAAACTCTTCCTGAGTGCTTGCTTGCAGTTCTGCTTCTCTATCCAGAGTTGACACAGGGCAGCTCCTTCCTGCACAGCGTCATCTCCTTAAAACCCTGGCCTCCAGTACTGTGGCTAAGACAAATCTCTAGTCTTCCAAAATTACCTGGTCATGGGTATTACTTTGTAATAACGAAAAACAACCTAAGGCGGGCACATTTTTTAAATTTCTCTAAAGGACCCTGAAGGATCAGAAGTTGACAAGGTGCAAGGAAACAATCTTACTGGAGCTGTGTCTTTTCCTGACTTCCAGATTCCTTCTAACCCCAAGTATGTAAAAGTGTTTATTAATAACCTTTTTTTTT
>NW_026068141.1:150282-164536 GCF_014885135.2 Alexandromys fortis | reverse complement strand
AAAAGTGTTTATTAATAACCTTTTTTTTTCTGAAAAAAAAAAAAACACCTGGAACTTTTTGTTGTGGGGCAGAGGAAAGGTTAAATGAGCATCTGCTCTGACCAAGGACAGCACACATGTGGCTATGTGAAGCCTTCCAAAGGATGGTAGAAGTTAGGCCCACATCTCAGCAGAACAGAAATGAATCCCAGATACCACAGCACTTCTTAGCATACCAAGAGTCTCAGATTTTCAGCACACCTTCAAAAGAGAATCCCTTACATGTAAGTAATATCAGCCAGCCTCAGCAGATAGCAAATCCCTGTTTCAGTAAATAAACACACAGATATACAGAACAGATACACAGTCACGAGAGAGAGAGAGAGAGAGAGAGAGAGAGAGAGAGAGAGAGAAAGTTCCCCAAATTCCCCACCCATTCTTTTTATAGAGAGAGCAATCAATTTAGAAGAGAAAACAATCTTCAGTTGTCCTTTTTACCTTTTCACCCTAACAGAGTGTCCATCTCTGGGGACAATGCATTAGGTTATGGTCTATTCAGAGAGAACTTATGCTTAGCAGGTGCAGAGATTTAGTCAAAACATGTGCGCCCATGTGTGTGTGTTGTGTGTGTAGGAAATTTTGTTCTATTTGGTTTCATATGCAAGGATTAAGAACATGCTCATACAGAGGTTTATAAAATACATGTTTAATGAGCACTGCTTGTGTGTGGAACTCACAATAAGAGAGCAAGCTACCAAATAGAAGTCAAGTGCTCACAATCCCTGTTCTCAAGGAACATAGAGCAGGATGTCTATGACAAGGGAAGCTATCCTGTACTGTACTATACTGTAGCATAATATACTGTACTATACTATACTGTACTCCACTATACTGTATTATAGTATAATGAGCTATACTACATTGAACTATACTGCACAATACTATATTATACTGTACTATTCTTTACTGCACTATACTGTACCACACTTTGCAATCCTATACTATACTGTACTATATTATTCTATATTGTACTATAGTATGGTATGCTATGCTATATTGTACTGTACTATACTATACTATATAGTAGAGACAAAGGCAGATATGCTTTTCTATACTGCACTGTACTATATTATTCTGTACTAAACTGTAGTATACTAAACTGTACTATGTTATTCTGCACTATACTATACTGCACTATTCTATGATGATATTATACTCTACTCTACTATTCTATACTATGCTATACTATATTATACTATACTATACTATGATGTACTATACTATACTACACTGTACTGTACTCTACTATACTGTACTATACTATCTATAATACACTGTACTGTATTATACTACACTGTACTATACTACACTATACATAGCTACCACAGACATTTCCAGTAGAAACACTTTAGAGTTACTTGTCCTGCATCCTCTCTAAGGGAAATTGTATTTAGCTCAGTTTGAAAACATTTTCTGAAAATCGTAGACTGCAGTTGGGAGGCTGACGTAATCTGGATGATTTAAAATTATACAATTTCTTAAAATGCCATAGGCTCCCCAGTGCAGAATTGAGTCTGCTATGTTATGATTCTGATTTCCCAGACGTCACCTCGTGCCAGCTGTCCACTGCAGATCACTGGAATCCATCAGACTCCACTCTCCCGTCTTAGCAGCTTGGCGTCTGTTGTCCTCTATGCACAGAACACATTCTCCTTCATAGTTCTCTTCTCTGGGACATGGGAAAATGACACTTTGTACAAATGCCATCCCTGGATACGACGTAGTGTCCACTTCACTCTCCACCTCCTTGTCCTGTGTATTTTCTTTCTTCTCCATGTCTTATTCATTGTTTCTTTATCACCCCCTCCCCATGTTAGACCCCAGGTTCCTTAAGATCAAGGCCCTTGTCCATAGTGTTCCTTTTAGCTCAGCAATTCAGCATCCTCGTTCCTCGGTAAATACCTGTTGAGCAATGACAATAGTCATGACAACCGTGCTATCTCCTCCATTGATCGCATCCCATATCTGCCTGGTGGATACGGTTTTTCTCTTTCCCCAGTGATGTGCAGTAATTCGTATGAAATAAAGCTGCTCAGAAAACGTGTGAGAATCTGAACTGGTGTGAATTGTTTGCTATAAAGTTGCGGTTCTTCTGTCTTGATCATTTTTAAATCTCAGGGTAGTACTCACTAGTTTCTTTCCTTCTTTTGTTTTTGAATATTGGCTTTTGGTCTTTCAAGACAGAGTTTCTCTGTGTAGCCCTGACTGTCCTCAGTCTGTAGACAGGCTCAGCTTGAACTCAGAGATTCACCTCCCAAAGTCCTGGAATTAAAGGCTACCACTACCCAACCTTACTAAATTTTTGGATGAAGGTTGTTGGACAGGTTGTTTTTATTCTTTGAAACAAGCCATGCTTTGTTTCCAAATACAATTTTGCTTAGATGAGGTGTGATTTACATCACTGGCATGCCATCTTTCCAAACACATTATTATCAAATTTATATTAAGTTGTGAATTTAACATAAATTCCTGGGTTAATTAAATTCTAAAATTATCATCAGTTGTCCAAACAATATTGTGATATTTAAGCAAAATATGTAGAAAAAGGATATGATATAAAAAACTAATTGTTAAACTATTTATTTTATTTTTGAAATGTTCAGTTATGTCTATTTATTTTTTAAATATCTTTCCTCCAAACTTTTACTTAGGGTGTGTGTGCATTCTTAACTCTTCCAAACAGAAACTACTAGAGTTGATAAATTAAAACTCTTTGTCGCCCTCCATGATTTCAAACATCTGGTTTCCACAGATACGGTAGATGGACAATTCAGGCTAAGTATACAGAAGATGCTTCTACCAATGGAACGACACACTTTGATGTCAAAGAACATGGTAATCTTCAATCTAAGACTTATTTATAGAACGTTAGTTTTTTTCCAGTAATTCTTTTCAGTAATATAACTGACGAAAACCACTCCTAGGTGGGGTTGAGGCCCTGGGCCAGGGTAGTGGGAAGTCCTGGTTGGGTATCCGGCCAGGGAGTCAGTGCTTGTTAGAGGTTGTTAGAGGGCCACAATGATGTGGAGAATACCGTCATGGGACTGTTTTAGAAAGATTTTATGCCTTCCTCATCCCCTTCTCTCACAGATAAAGCCTACAAAATAAGTCTCACGCCAGTAAGTGATCGGCAGCACGAACTGAAAATTCAAGGTACTCTAACGCTTTGGTGGCTGTTCGGGAGTCTGGGATCAGCTTGCCTGTTATTCCCAAGGAAGCCAACCGGCCCTTGTGGATTCCTGGTTTTTTATAAAAGAAGTGGTACAGTCCCCAGGGGAGCCTTCCTTATGGAGGATCTTTCTAGGGTCATGATTTTAGGAAAAATAAACAGTTAGCGACGAGTCAAATAGTTAAGTCTCAAACGATTAAGTTGACAGAATATTACGGGTCATATTACAGGGACAAGGCCTATTTTTGAGTAATATAACAACAGTATGACAATGACCACTCCATTCTCCCGCTCTAGATGAAGCCCAAGCTGTGAGTCTCCAGTCAACAAATTCCCTGGAACGGAAAATAACAGAACAAGGTAGTACACAAGTTGTATAGCACTGCGGTTACTGCATTCAAGACCAGAGCAGAAGACACGGGGTTTCCCTAATTGCAATGCAGTGGGTGGGGAAAAGATGCTCGTGGAGGTTCAGTTCACCCCTCAAATGATCCTTCACAAAAACTCAGGATTTGATTGGCCAGATCCTTACCCCGAACAAAGCAGTTCTTTATTTCCTTGCCTAAAACTATCTAAAATGTTTGTTTTCCCCGAGTATCTGCTGAGGGAGTCCTTTGATTGTAGAGAAATTGACGCTTGAGATCTACGACTGTTGGTGGTAAGGACACACGTATTGACATCGTTTCAGCTTCTACATACAAACATCCAGTCGTAAAGAAGTGTTGTTATGACGGAGCCAGACATAGTCCCTATGAAACCTGTAAGCAGCGAGCAGACCGTGTGAAAACAGGCCCGCGCTGTGTCCAAGCCTTCACTCAATGCTGCACTATTGCTAATGACACCTTTAAAATTAAAATCCTTGGATTGGGCCGTGGAGGTATTGTATTTTTTTTCTATTGGAACCTGCAGAAGTCTCGGTAACTGTGTAAATTAACTTCTTCAAGAAAAGCAGTTTTCATGTCCTACTTACAATTAGATTTGAAAGGCAGACAACTTGCAGTGCCCAGAAGGAAGCCCTGTTGTGTATTGGGGAACTGGAAACAGGATAGCACACTCAGAGAACACTAGTCCAGAGCCAAGACTCAGTGGCACGAAGGCCAGCTCACTATGCAGACTTGAAGGAGATTGAGAATCTCCAGTCAATAAAATGCAATGATCCGGTCATATTACGGTCACTAAAAGTTGAAATCTTACATCAGGCTTAACATTAGTAAAGTTTTCATGTATAAAGTACATTCTTAATGTTTCCAGAACTTTAAGGACTCTCATTCATATGTTTTCTCTAAGAAACCCAGTGAAGTTCAGAGGTGGAGGTGCAGCCCTTTAATCACAGCACTCAGGAGGTAGAGACAAGCGGATCTCCACGAGTTCCATGCCAGCCTGGTCTGCAGAGTCATCTTGAGGCAATCTTCAAATCAACAGAGAAATCCTGCCTTAAAAAGATAAATTCATTAAATAAAGATAAAAGAAAAGAAAACAAGAATAAAAGAAGCCTTCTTGTTTTACCTTTAGTATTTTTCCTTTTCAATTATATCTTTATTTGGGAGATTACGATATGATCATATTTTCTGCTTTTCTTTGCTTTCTCCAAACAGCCCATAAATCCCTCCTTTCTCTCTTCTAAATTCATGCCCTCTTTTGCATTCATTGTTATTACATTTACATGTGTATATACATATATTCCTAAATATAACCTTCTCAGTCTATATATTTACACATAACTTTTAGGAATGACCAATTGTCATTGGATGACCAATGCTCTTCCCTGGGGAAGACTCTCCCGTGGCCAGCATTCCTTAGTTACCCATAGTTCCTTCAGTAGGATGAAGGCCTCAGGGTCTTTACCCTCACTCTGACATGTCTATTGTTGTTGTCCTGTTCAGCTCATATTCAAGGGGCCATTTCGGTGAGACTATGTAGGGATGTGGGATTCCCCTCTGTATGCTATAAATGTTTAATTGCTATTGGTTAATAAAGAAGCTGCTTTCAGCCAATGGCTTAATAGAATGTAGCCAGGCTACAAAAGAAATAGAGAGATACAAGGAGGAGTTAAAGAGATACCATGTACCTGCCTCAGGAGACAAACGCACTGGAACCTTGCCGCTAAACCATGAGCCTTGTGGTAAAATATAAAATAATAGAAATGGGTTAATTTAAGATGAAAGAGCTACCTAGAAATATACTGAATCTATGGACCAAACAGCATTGTAATTAATACATTTTCTATGTGATTATTTTGGGTTTGGGCAGCCTGAACACGCAGTCTCTGTCTGCATTGTGGTATAGCTTCTGGTATCAAAGTGCCAAAACCTGATCCTATGGCACACAACTGCCTATGACCAGATTGAGCCCTCTTCTAGCAGCTGAGAGCAACTAAACTTATGTGCACATAACCACACACAGACACATAACATACACATGATTGACATAAAATAAATCTTTAAAGCAATAGTAAAGTGTCCATATAAGTATTTGGAATATGGGGAACATTATATATTTTCCATATAGCATTTTATTATTGACTTTTCATATAACTGATCACATAAAGTATGATCTCAGTGAAATAGATGAGGAAACTGAGAATGGAAACTGGTGAAGTAGCAGTGTATCTAATCTATACCATTATGAACACAATGGTGTATTTAATCTATACCATTATGAACACATGGTGTATATAATCTATACCATTATGAACACAATGTTGTACCTAACCAATACCATTATGAACACAATGGTGTATCTAACCTATACCACTCTGAACACAGTGGTGTATCTTACCAGCTGACAATGAATAATACCTAAGGATCAACCATTTTCTCAAAATATTTGGAACAAGCTTTAGATTCACAGTAATAACTTCCTCTCACCCACTAGGCTTCAAGAGCTCCAAGGTTGTTCTGAGAAACAAGGCAATGGTCCATGTTTCAGATGCTCTAAGAATATAGCATTAAATGAATATTATTATTATTACTGGCTTCTGTAGGTGAGGCTTGTGTTTATTTGGTGTTTCAGATTTTCTTTTTTCATTTTTAAATGTTTTTATTTTTATTGAGCTCTACATTTTTCTCTGTTCCCCTCCCTGCCTCTCCCATTTAATCCTCCCCTAAGGTCCCCCTGCTGCTAATGTACTCTTTAGAGACAATGAAAGCCAGAACGCCATGGTCAAGCATCATGTAGACATTAAGAGACCACGGATGCCAGC
Organism: Alexandromys fortis; assembly: GCF_014885135.2. Taxonomy (NCBI): domain Eukaryota; kingdom Metazoa; phylum Chordata; class Mammalia; order Rodentia; family Cricetidae; genus Alexandromys; species Alexandromys fortis. The sequence continues at coordinate 158,126 of NW_026068141.1, read as the reverse complement.
CCAGATTACTATTCCCAGCAAAACTGTCAATCGCCATTGAAGGACAAAACAAGATATTCCATGACAAATCTAGATTTTACCAATACCTAGCCACAAACCCAGCCCTACACAAAATAATAGAAGGAAAACTCCAACCCAATGAAGATGGCTACACCAACAAAAACACAGACAAGTGATGATCTCATAAAAGCATATCCCAAAGAACAAAAAATGCACAAACTAAATCACCAACAATGAAAACTCAATTACCAGAAGATAAAAGTCACTGGTTATTAATATCCCTTAATGTAAATGGATTCAACTCATCTATAAATAGGCACAGGCTAACAGATTAGATATTAAAACAGAATCCATCCTTCTTCTGCATACAAGAAACATCTCAACCTCAAAGACAGACATCATCTCAGAGTAAAGGGTTGGGAAAAAATATACCAATCAAATCGACCTAAGAAACAAGTGGGTGTAGCTATCCTAATACCTAACAAAATAGACTTCAAGCTAAAATCAGTCAAAAGAGACAAAGAAGGTCATTTCATATTAGTCACAGGAAAAATTCATCAAGAGGAAATTTCAATAATGAACATCTGTGTCCCAAATACAAGGGCACCCTCATATGTGAAAGAAACATTTCTAAAGCTTAAATCATACATTAAAGCCCATACACTATTAGTGGGAGACTTCAACACTCCCTTCTCACCACTGGACAGGTCAATCAGACAAAAAATGAACAGAGAAATAAGAGAACTAACAGACGTTATGATTCAAGTGGACTTAAAGACATCTGTAGAATATTCCATCCAAACAGAAAAGAATATACCTCTTCTCAGCACCTCATGGAACCTTCTCTAAAATTGACCACATACTTGGTAACAAAACAAACCTCAACAAATACAAAAAATTGGAATAACCTAATGTACCTTGTCAGATCACCATGGTATAAAACTAGAAGTCAATAGCAATACTAATTCCAAAAAAATCACAAACACATGGAAATTAAACAATGTTCACCTGAATCATCAACGGATCAAAGAAGAAATAAAGGGAGAAATTAAAGACTTCCTAAAATTCAATGAAAATGACCACACAACCTACCCAAATTTATGGGACACAATGAGAGCAGTGTTAAGAGGAAAGTTCATAGCACTAAATGCCTACATAAAGAAGCTGGATAAATCACACACTAGTGAATTAACAGAACATTTGAAAACTTTAGAACAAAATGAAGCAGACTCACCTAAGAGAACTAGACTGCAGGAAATAAAGTGAGAGCTGAAATGAACAAAATAGAAACAAAGGAAACAATACAAAGAATCAATGTGACAAAGAGCTAGTTCTTTGAGAGAATCAACAAAATAGACAAACCTTTATCCAAACTAAGCAAAGGCAGAGAGAGAATATCCAAATTAACAAAATCAGAAATGACAAGGGGGACATGAGAACAGACACGGAGGAAATATTGTCAGTCATCAGAGAATCATCAGATCATATTTCGAAAACCTGTACTCCACAAAATTGGAAAACTTAAAGGAAATGGGCAACTTTCTTGATAAATATCACCTACTAAAATTAAAAGAAGACCAGATAAGCAAATTAAACAGACCTATAACTGCTGAAGAAATAGAAAGAATCATAAAAAATCTCCCAACCCAAAATGCCCATGACCAGATGGTTTCAGCCCAGAATTCAACAAGACTTTCAAAGAAGAACTAATTATTCCACACAATAGAAACAGAAGCAAAATATTCAAACCATTTTTATGAAGCTACATTTACACTGATACACAAACCACAAAAAGACATTACTAAAAAAGAAAATTACATAACAATCTCACTCATAAACATTGATGCAAAAATACTAAATAAATATTGGCAAATTGAATCCAAGAATATATCAGAACCACCATCCACCATGATCAAGTCGGCTTTATCCCAGAGATGCAGGGATGGTTCAACATATGAAAATCTGTCAAAGTAATCCACCAGATAAACAAGGTGAAAAATAAAAATCACACGATCATCTTATTAGATGCCAAAAAGGCTTTTGACAAAAGACAACATCCCTTCAGATAAAGATCTTGGAGAGAGCAGGGATACAAGGAACACACCTAAACATAATTAAGGCAATATACAGCAAGCCAACAGCTAACATCAAACTAAACGGAGAGAAATTCACAGCAATTCCACTGAAATCAGGGACAAGACAAGGTTGCCCACTCTCTCCATATCTATTCAATATAGTTCTTGTGGTCCTAGCTAGAGCAATAAAACACCAAAAGGAAATCAATGGGATATAAATTGTAAAAGAAGTCAAATTCTCACTGTTTGTGATATGATAGTTTACATAAGTGATCCCATAAATTTTAGCAAGGAACTTCTACAACTTATAATCACTTTCAGCAATGTAGCAGGAAACAAGATTAACTCAAAATAAAATCAGTAGCCCTCCTGTAGACAGATGATAAAAGGGCTGGGAAAGAAATCAGAGTCAAACCCCTTCACAGTAGCCACAAATAGCATAAAATATCTTTGAGTAACTCTAACCAAACAAGTGGAAGATTTGTATGACAAGAACTTTAAATCTTTGAAGAAAGAAATTGAAGAAGACACCAGAAAGTAGCAAGATCTCCCATGCTCTTGGGTAGGTAGAATTAACATAGTAAAAATGGCAATGTTATCCAAAGCAATTTAAAGATTCAATGCAATGCCCAACAAAATCCCAGCAAATTTCTTCAAAGACCTCGAAAATATTTCAGATTTCTAATGCACTTTTACATTTTCCATCTGAGCCCATTATAGCTGCATAAAAGATTTATTTTCTCTAATTATTGTGTTGTGTTTGTATGCATAGGTATGTATACATGTATGTGTATGTGGTATACAATGTGTTCGTGTAGGTGTGTGCACATACACAGATGGATGTGCAGTCGCACGTGTGGATGAAGATATTGCATGTCCTCCTCAATTACTCCCCACTTTATCTTTGGAGACAGGATCTCTCACTGACCCTGGAGCTCCCTGATGTGGCTGGGCCACCTGGACAGTGACCTCCAGGGATCCTGTGCCCCTGCCTCTCCAGGGCTGGGAATGCAGATGTGCACTGCTGTGCCCCACATCAGCATAGGTACTAGGAATCCAAACGCAGGTCCTTTGCTTGTACAGCAAACGCTTTGCCCATGGAGTGTCTCCCTGCTACTATGTTCCCTAATGTAAAGAGGACATTTAAAAGATATTAGGCATTATTTGGGTTCATAAAAGTCAAGTTTAGCTCCATAAACTTGTTTTCTCTGACTAATGGTCTTTAAAGCACAGCACGATAATTTTCAATTTTAGTTCAAAGTCCTTGAATCTTTTACTTTGGAAAAGAAGTGGAGATCTAACTGCATGGAATATCTAACTGTTAAACCCAGAAGACGGTGCTCACGGCACTGTGGCTGCCACAGTGAATGCTGACATGCTGCCCAGGGAGAGCTGAAGACTCAACAGCACACACTGCTGTGTGCCACCGTGCTGCCCAGGTGCCCAGGTGTCTGTAACCCTGTATCAGTTCACCACAAACGACCAGATGTGCCAGCAGAGCATGGGAGCCTCTAAAATGATACTGTGCCTATAAATATGTATCATAAGCAGAATATTAAAATCAATAAAATATTGTCACCCATGTTGAGAAATTTTCAATGATGAAATTTTTCCCATGTTGCTTACATCTTAGCTATTGTTGCATATCCCTTGGCCAGTTTTCTGTACTTGGCACTTTATTCCTATTCTCTGCAATTTATTACATTAGGACCAATTCCTTTTATGTAACTTTTATTTTAAGACAGATTCAGTTAATTGTTTGTTTTTCATTTATTTTCTGCCTTTTGGGGACTTTAGCTGTTAGTTGTTTTAATTTGTTGACCATAATAATTTAATACATATAGCCTGGGGTCTGTAGGTCCTAGGATTTTAAGGTTTGGTGGGATGGAATTGACTGACCTTGGTTAAATCCTTAGCATTAATAAATAAACTCAACTTTATATTCTTCACCATCTTGCTGATAGCATGTTTTCTATGTGTAGTGCCCCATTGTCTGTTTTGTTGTATGTATTTCTCATAGAATGTTCATTATGAATCAAACCAACAAGGAAAGCAATGAGCAAAGGGCATAGAAGTGAGTGCAATTTCTTTAGTATCAGAATGTTATGTGGGAGGAAGCCATGCACGGCAGATCACTCTTGGGGTGGTTCCTATGGAAATGGAATTAAGATAAAATTTGATGCTCAAAATGTGTTGCTTCCTAGTCATGGTAGGTGTTATTCCACACATAAATGACATCAGTGAATAAGGAAGCACAGCTAGCATGTGGAAAAGGCAGCCTGTCCACACACGTGCATCAAATGTCTGCTGTTTAAGTGTTCCTTTCAATAAATTACGGAGCATCAGTGTGCTTCTCCAGCAGGGAAGACTCGGCCAAACTAGAGAAGCAGTTACCTGATTTGTTGCATGATTAGCTGAAATCATATAACTTTAATAACTTATGCACTTTCTCAATCTTCCCTTTTGAATGAGAGCAGGAATAAAATACCATAACTTTAATATTTCTCACAAACTCTCTGTGTACTACTTGGAAACACATGAGTAGATACTTTACATCTCTTATTCCATGTCATAAAGCACAAAAGACAAATGTGTTCATCAGGGGCTGCTGTGTGAGTCAGAAAACCCAGCTGTCATCCTAGACAGTCCCTGGTAGACTCCAGTGGACACAATTAGTCAGTCTCCTTGAGTCACTGTCGTGGTGACCCTCAGTGGAAGGTAATGCTTCATACTAAGAAACTCAAAATATTCAAAATAAAATCCCCCAGTGTGTCTGCCTTCCCCTCTCTTATCCCCTTGAAAAAATAAGTAGACTTCTCCTTCAAAACCAGGTGCTGTTGTATATAATCTTACCCTGCTTCCCTTCTCTAGGGCACTCAATTCTCTCCTCAATCTATGGCTCAAAGTTAGATTCAGTCATCTTATATGCCTTATGACTTATGCACGAACTGCATCCAAGTGTGGCAGGAAGCAATGTGGCCATAGCAGTGAATTAGATAAATTTACCCCACTCCATAGACCTTATATTTGCTTTGCATAGATTGCAATGTTTTGGTTTTAGCTATACTACAGAACTTTGGCAACACATATATACAGAGCCAACCAACAACATAGCATGATATTGGCACATACATAGATATATAGAAGACTGGAGTGGAGGACGCAGAAATAAATGCATGAAGTTACAGCTGTCTCATACTAGACAAAAGTTCCAGAATGTATGTTGGAGAAGACAGCCTCTTTAACAAATGGTATGGGAAAAGCAATATGTCCACTAGAAGAATGAAAGTAGATTCCAGTCTCTCACCATGTAGAGAAATCAATTCAGATGTGAAATTTTGAAACACCTGTGAAAAACATATGGGAATAAACTTCAAGATCTAGATTTAGGCAAGGATGTTCTGAATAGAACATAGGAGCAAGAGTTCAAAAATGTCCTTGCAAGAAATTAAAAAACTGCCCAACAGGCTTGGGAGACGACTTGCTGGGCAGACACACCTGCCCTGTCAGCATGGGGAGCTAAGCATAATTCTGTGGCATCTCTGTGGGTTTTGCTGTTGCTGTTTTGTTTCTTGTTGTTGTCCTTGTTTTTGTTTTTAAATCCAGTGTGTTTGTTTGAATGCTAATGGCCTCCATAGGTCCCTAGGGAATGACACCATTAGGAGGTGTGGCCTTGTTGGAAAAAGTGTCACTGGGAGTAGGCTTTGAGATTCAGATGCTCCAGCCAGGCTCAGTTTTACTCTCTCTTCCTGCTGTCTTCCAATCCAGATGTAGAACTCTCAGCTACCTCTCCAGCACCATGTCTGCCTGCATGACACCATGAGGATAATGGACTAAACCTCTGAAGTGTAAGCCAGCCTCAATCAAACGTTTCTTTTATGAGTGTTTCTGTGGTCATGGTGTGTCTTCACAGCAATGGAAATCCTAAGAGAACAATGCATGCAATCCATGCCTATAATCCCAGCATTCGGGGGTGGGGCAGATCCCACTGTCCAGCCAGCCTCATGGAAATGGAAGCTTCCAGTGCAGTGAGAGACTCTGCTCAAGGCAATAAGGTGCCCAACATCCTACTCTGTCCTCCACATGTGCGTCCATGAACTGGTGACCCCACCACTCATGCATAAACACACACTATGCATATGTGTATGACGTACACATACATGCACCCTAAAAAGTTGCAGAAGAGGCCGGTTGGTGGTGGCGCATGCTTTTAATCCCAGCACTTAGGAGGCAGAGGCAGGCAGATCTCTGTGAGTTCGAGGCCAGCCTGGTCTACAAGAGCTAGTTCCAAGACAGGAACCAAAAAATCTACGGAGAAACCCTGTCTCAAAAAAAATCCCACCCCCCCAAAAAAAGTTGCACAAGAAAGTAAACAGCAGATTGGAGAAGTGGCTTTCAGAAAGGAGAGAATCTTCACCATCCATTAGTCTCACAGGAAATTATTACTCAGAACGTATAACAAATTTGAAAACTAAATGCCAAAAGAACAATCCAACCAATAGAGGAGTAAATGAGTTGGATGTTGTTTTTAAAAGAAGTTCAAATGTCAAGAAATCCTTGCACACATGTCCATCACTGCCATGTGAGTTCTTGAAGAGTCACAAGCCAGCATCTATTCACCTGGACAGAATCTCTATGACAGATCAAAGAACCAATTCTGCTCTCTTGGTGATCCTAAGAGAGGTTACAGGGGCATAGAGTGGATTGGGGGTAACTGAAGCCCCCAAAAGATCCACCCTAATGTGTGTATAGAATCAAGAAAGCTACAACCCTGAAATGAAGTCACAAAACAATCGCACACCAATTTGTAATTATGATTAATAAAAGGGTTATTTATTTAAAGGAAAAAAACTTACAGATCTCCGTCCTAGACAACAGCCTCCTACACAACCAGGAAAAGCGTCTGATAGCAAGAAGCAGAATCTGAAACAAGAGAGCGAGCAAGAGGGCTGCTGCTGCTTATTTTTAAAGCAAAAGATACCACACCCCTGTGGGCTGGTATCTCAAAGGCTATTGGCTGAAGGAGCAAAAGTAGCTCCCGCATCACCCCCCCTTTTTTAAGTAAGAGAGTTCTAAACCCACTACAAAATTATGTACAATAAGAACAAATATCCTATTCTAACTATCTTAAGTCTTGTATAATAAATAACTTGGCCAAGTCATGAAAGGAAAGTAGCTACATTTATCTAGTCTTTAACCCCATCAAAGATCTGAGAAGGGAAATAATGTTACCTGAGTAATTAGGAAGTGCAATCAAATAACTTCTAAAATATGCAAGAAATCACAAAGACAACTGGCTACCTGGGCAATCACCCAAAGTCATGTTTGCAGCATTGAAACAACCAATACAATAACTGACAGATTATTTTTAAAGGCAAGAAATATTTCAAAACCGTCTCACCCTGTCTTGGCAAGATTTGACAGTTCTGTTTATCCATTTTTGGATACTATGTATTTTGTCAGTAGTTGAGGTATGGGCAGTTCCTTGCCCAGAGACTGGTTTTGCCAAGAAAAAGACAAGCTCCAAGTGGAGTGTCTTTGGTGCTCAAAAATCTCTCGGGAATAGACAGGTGTTGCCAAGAGTGATTGTTTCTCACTTACCACAGAACTCTAAATTGGCTTAAATGCCATTTTTTTACAGCTCTTTGAAAAGGTTGAAGATTATTTATACAGAATATAATCTCTATGTATCTAAAGAACCTGATTAGTCTAACTATAAATTTGACAGACATAGATAACTATTGATCTACCATTCTTAATACCTAACTA
>NW_026068141.1:141293-144179 GCF_014885135.2 Alexandromys fortis | reverse complement strand
CGCCCCAATGGGTTGGTATCTCAGCAGCTATTGCATGGAGGGGTGGAAGGACCTCCTGCAACAACAAATACAGCAGAATTCCAGGGCATTTAAAGGAAGAAAAAAAAAAGAAAGAAACTGGAGAATTAAAGTTGCAAATTGTTAACAGATGGAAGAGAACAGAAGAGTTGCAGGTTATGCGGGCAGCTGCTCTGGCTGTGGACCCACAGCCCATGCCATTAGGCTTCACACAGACCCTCACAAGGGCTTCTCCCTGTCTTAACCTCAGACAAAATGGCAGAAATCATGCTGTTGCCCTCAGCAAAGATGGTGACTGCCTACATGCTGTAACTCTTTCCGTTTTTTGTCCACCGGCTGAAGTTAGAAATGTTTTGCCAGCCTGTTTCCCATGGGTGAGGCAGAAGGAACTAGGACTGGCTCAGAACATTATCCATTCATCCACAAGATAACGGGGACCAAGGGCACGAAACACAAAGAACACAAAGTCCAAAGGCACAAGGTAGAGAAAGGGAGTCACCTGAGAGGCTCTAGGCCATGAGGGGAACGGTATCCGGAAAGGATCCACAGATGTGAGAAGTGTGCTAGGGCCCTAGGCCTGAATAATGACGGCTCCGCTCAGTGTGTGCAGTGCTAGGCAAAGCCCAAAGTCTTTGCTCATGAGAAGTGGCAGAGGTGATTGTCGGCAAAAGCTGACTTGGAGGAGGGGATCTTACCATCGTAGCTAGGGTTGCGTGGAGAATGGCAGCAGACAGGATTTGGGAAGTGGGTGTTGTAGGTTTCCATCACCCAGAGCTTTGGCAAAATGTCTAGCCACCCAAAAGGCTAGCACTTCCGGGTTCTAAGGCTACATGTGTGCCATTAAGCACTCAGGCAATTTACATAGCCACCCGGGGCCCTCGAATCCTACATGACATCTGTGCAGCATGGTCACATGATCTAAGCATCCGTAGCTACTGCTACATAAACCCTGTGCGCATGGGCAAGCTGAACACATATGTTCCATGCTCTTTTCATCCCTCTTCTGAAGAGGTAACTACTGCCTCCCTCTCTTCCCCCCCTTCCTCTTTTCCTTCTCCCCCTCTTTCTCCCTGAACCAGCTTCCCCTATCCTGTGCTCCCCTCTTTCCCTCTCTTAATAAACTCTTGAAGTGGGTTTCACTGTGTGTTTCTGACTCATTCTCAGTTGTGCCCAGTAATTTCACTGGTAACAGGTCCCAGTCCAGGATTACCGCATGCCTTGGCCCACCTGCCCATGGGCAGGAAGGAACATAGAGCACGTGGTGGCTCATGAATGGAGTGATAGGACATTTAGAAGAGAGACAGATCCCACCCCAGATAGTTGCAGCCTGGCCAGGCAGAGGTTAACATGGCCAGATTACACACTAGGAATGAAAGGCAGAGAGACAAACAGAGAAGGGACAAAGTAGAGACAGCACTTCCAACTACTGACCACTGGTAAAATGTAGGCTGACAATAGTCCTCTATGTAACTTGATATCTGAGCGGGGAGACACAACTTCCATAAGGGAGGAAAGAAAGTCAAAGTCTGAGCTTCAGTGTCCTAGAGGTTCAGTGTGGACCACAGTTCAGGTTGGCCATGGGTTGTCACTTACAAGGTTCAGTGGTCATGAGAATGGGTGAGCACAAACCAAATCCCTATTTCATCACATGGGATTGGAGACCCCAGGGAGCAAAGGGCTTTAAGCACTATAGGCTGGTGATTGACCAGTGCTGGGTCTTTTCACATGGGGGAACCACTGTTGAGATGAGTCCATGCTCATGGATACACGACCAGAGGTTGGGAGAGGGACCTACCGTTAGTGTCAGGGTGTAGAATTTCAGCAAATATTGAGTTGGAAAAGTGACCATATAGAAGGGTTACAGGTTACAGGATCCCCAGAATTCCTCAGCTACAAGGGATAGTCTGCCAAGTTCACACCAATGAAAGATTTATGGTGAGAGTGACTCTGGCAGTTCCCACTGCGGGTGGGGGACCAATCAGGCAGGATAGAGAATACACCATGCAGACAGAGAGTGAAATTTTATTAAAAGGGAGTATAGAAGAAAGAAGGGAGGAGAGGAAGAGAGAGAGAGAGAGAATAGGAGACACAGGAGGGGAAGGGAAACAGAGAACTGCCTCTTCAGAAGAACAGTGGCCAGCCAGAGAGAAAAGTAAAAGAACAGACCAGCTTGCCTCAGTGGGAAGGGAGGTTGGGCGTCGATGGAGGTTGTCTCTTAAAGGGACAGCGTACTGACAGGGAAGGCCAGCATAATCATAACAGAGACCCTTATCCAAACACCTTTTCTTGGAACATTCCTTCTGAGGAGCAGACTGCCACAGATCGGCTCAGGGGAGCCACTCAGACCGTGGGAGAAGCAGGGTCCTGGTAACAGGAAGGCACAGTTCGGTGAATGACAGACAGACACAACACACAAGATAGTGGTTGGAATCTGCTGCAATTTTACTGAATTCATGTTTTCATTATATAGTAAACAAAGAACAAATCAGAAGGTCATGTATCATTAGTTGGCACAGTATGAAAGCTTCTTTTAGTCACATCAGCAATATTTAAGAAAAGTATATTATCAGGAACAGGTGTTAGACATAAAGCATCCTTAGAAGAGGAAATCTTGTCCTTGGGACTGTAAACCTCAGGCAAGTGGTTTCATCTTATGAATAGAAAGTTTCTGTCTCATTATTGCTATCATGGCCCTTTCTCTTTCTAACCCTTTATTTCATCTAGTGACCAAATATACCTAATTAGTTCTCTGCACCTGTTGAACTATACTTTTTAGTACCTTCTTATGCAGCAGACATCATGGGGGTTGGGATCTAGCAAGCCTATCCATAAAGTTCAAAGTATAATAGAACAGTCTTTGTCCATCAA
>NW_026068141.1:111488-137017 GCF_014885135.2 Alexandromys fortis | reverse complement strand
CAGGAACAGGTGTTAGACATAAAGCATCCTTAGAAGAGGAAATCTTGTCCTTGGGACTGTAAACCTCAGACAAGTGGTTTCATCTTATGAATAGAAAGTTTCTGTCTCATTATTGCTATCATGGCCCTTTCTCTTTCTAACCCTTTATTTCATCTAGTGACCAAATATACCTAATTAGTTCTCTGCACCTGTTGAACTATACTTTTTAGTACCTTCTTATGCAGCAGACATCATGGGGGTTGGGATCTAGCAAGCCTATCCATAAAGTTCAAAGTATAATAGAACAGTCTTTGTCCATCAACATTAACCCATCTATTCCCTTGATCATTCTGCTGTAGTCTTATACATTCCCATACTGTACTTTCCTATCCCAGAGCTGTTTCTGAAGAGAATGATGCTTGTCTTGTATATATATATATATATAGAATATCATTATTATAAAAGAGATTGTGCAAAGCTCATTTCCTGCATAGCCAGCTAATCGAAAAACCCGTCTATGCCTCAGCTGTGGCTAATACCAGGCTGTCTGCCATTGACCTCCAGGAAGCCTAGTCCCATGGGACACGTAGCTCCCATCCGGCATAATGACATATGTCACACAGACGACATTGGAGTTGGTGTGGCAGCAGACATCATACTACAATTTCCTACTCTTACTATATGGCCTTGTTCCCCTCATAATGCTCCTACAGGGAAGATCCTGGTGTCTGATTTCTCTACACTTATTAATGAACTCTTGCCTTACATTGCCTTCAGGATCTGGATCCGAATTGTAGGCATTTCATCCGTGGGATCAGGTGTGCCAGTAATTCTCTAAAATTCTTGTTCTTGATGTAATTAGGAGGGCACAAGGAAATCCCTGGTTCCATGGTAACGGGCACTTTTTTCACCAGAGAATTATTTTCTTTAGAGAGGCTGATGTGGGAGTGTCATATATCAATCTGTTGATTTCATTGGTTAAGCAATAAAGAAACTCCTTGGCCCTGATAGGTTAAAACATAGGTGGGAGGAGTAAACAGAATAGGATGCTGGGAGTAAGAGGAAGTGAGCTCAGACTTGACAGCTCTGCTCTCTGGAGCAGAGACGCCAGGCTCTGCTCTCCCGGGCAGCTCCGACCCAGGATTGACGTAGGCTAGAATCTTCCCAGTAAGCACAACTTGGGGTGCTTACATACATTATTAGAAATGGGCTAGTCCAGGTGCGAGAATTAGCCTAGAAGAGGCTAGATAGAAATGGGCCAAGCAGTGCTTAAATGAATATAGTTTGTGTGTTGTTATTTCGGGGCATAAGCTAGCAGGTGGCCGGGGTGCAGAGGACGCAGCCCCGCCGCTCCTATTTCAACAAGAGGCAAACATTGCACACATTTTTATCCTTTTATCAAAGCCCACACAGAATATCCCCAAGGGAAAGGCATTTAACAGGACCTGACAGCATCATTAAAAGCGAAAGGAACAAGGTGCTGGAGGCGTGCAGTCTGCAATGTGGAAACGCTGGGCCTGGTCAAACCGCGGTGGTCACCATGCAGTCCACGCCAGTTGCTAATGTGTTTCTTAGCATTTGGTTTTTCCCTAATAGCAGACGGGTGAGAACGGAAGAACAGTGAAGGTCAGAGGTCAATGTTTGTGATTTATAGGATGCACGATACAGCCTTACAAAGAAACTGACTGCACCTATGCTAAGTAGTATGATGCCCAATTTTCCAGGAATTTATTTTAAAAGTTAGCTATGTTCTAGAAAACATTCTTGGAAAACAACGCATATTGCAAAAAAAGTCTCATATTTTTGGTAAAATAATCACTTCTTATTGCATGAAAGGAGACCACTATTGTTATAATTTAACAGCACCACAAAGAGAAATAACACCACTGCAATGAGGCTGACATAGGAGGTTTACTGGAAGAGGACAGGGAAGGGGCAGTGTTGTGGTTCTGTGCATGAGAGACCTCGGCAGGTGAGAGACAGACACAGCATGCAGACAGAGTTTACATGGGGAGTTTTATTGGAGGAAGGTAAGGGACTGGGGGAGGACAGGAAGGAAAGGGAGAGAGGAAGGGAGTGCAGACTGACTTCGTGGGAAGAGAGAGAAAGAAAGAGAGGCAAGGCAGAAAGATACAGAGAAAGAAAGAAGAAGAGGAAGAAGAGAGAGAAGTAAGCAGAGTTTCACATTTAATGGCTAGGATACTGTCTGTCCTGCACTCAGGTGTGATACAGGGGGACAGACTCTGTCAGGTGACACATCTGTCAGGTCGTTAACGGTTCCATAACCATCAGAGAAGGACTCATGTGCCTGCAGTTCCAGCCCTGGGGAAACTGAACAAGAGAATCAAAAATTCCAGGATGTCCCAGAACATAACACGATTTTCCAGTCTCTAAAATAGCTCATTTCTGAGGAGCCGCTGCTGCTGCTGTGGAGAACACCCTTGTCTCACCAAACAACAGAAAAATAAACCAATTCCCTGACTCCCAAAAACACCACTCTGAGGAACAAGATGTTTTATTTTTCTTAGTCTTATAAAATATTTCTCTTTAATCTATTTCAATTTTTTTATTTGAGAATATCATGCTGTATTCTGGTTACTCCAAGCTCAGTATTGCCCTCTAGACATTACCAGTTCCTCCCCAGATTCACGACTTTTGGTTTTGCTTTGTGACACATTGACTTTCACCAGTACCACCTGGAACAAGGTTTTGGCAATAGCCATTTGGGGGGCACGTTAGATAAAAACTATAGCAGATAAGTTTGTCTTAGTCTGATCAATTAAAATCTTACTTCATCTTGTATTTGCTCAAGTTGGTGAAGGTAAGTAACAAGAACGGATTGAATGGGAACACTTGAAAGAAATTGTTTGTGGTTTACATCAAAGGCTAATAAACCCTGTGTCAGCAACCCCAGGGCTTCCACAAGGCTTTGTGCTTTGGACTTGGAAGTGCATATGGGGTAGTTAGCCAGACTGCCTGACTCTTGCTCACCTGGAGTGACTCCACTCTGGGTACACTGAGAATGTCTCTATCAATCTTGCTTTTGGAGAACATACTTTAAACTAAATGTATTTTAATATTATTCAAATATACATACACAGGATATCAAGGCAACTGGATAATAAGAGGTAATTTGCTTTAAGACCCCCAAGTGGAAATAGCTTGAATTCCCAGGTCCCCTTGCACACAGTTGCTGGGGGAGGCACTTAGGTAACTGTGGCTGTGCCGGGGTTGTAGGCACAGATAGAGGGAATACACACATTCCTCCTCTTTATGAGGACATGTCTTTGTGGGTATATGCTATAAATAAGTTAATACTAACACTATTGAGGCAGAGGACTAGATTTGAAACCAAAATCATCTTAAAGGACAAACCCCTGTGGCAGCCCACCACTGCTAAATAAAACTTGCATCTTTGTCAGTTCTCCATTTAGAAAGATTCTGCTTCAGGGGAGACAGCCCTGTGTCTCAGGTTGTCCTCAGACTGCATGGACTCCAGGGAACAGGAACGGATCACTCCAGCGCTCCTGTCTAGCCAGGCAGCAGGCACCGGAGGCCAACAGTGTGGTGAGCTGAACTTCTAACAGCAACGCACAGAATACTGGGACTCTGCTCATTTAGAGCCCACTGATAGTTCCTCCCTACAAGTTATTTCACCTTGAAAATCATACTTTAAGACCTGTTGTTCGTTCATAAAAGGAAGCCTGTGGTTTGTGTTAATTGGTGATTTCTAGAGTGTTTCTCTTTAGTAAATAAGTATGAAATACCAGAATAAAGAGTGTTCACTTGACAGACACACCCTCCAGGGACCCTTCACATCAAAGCCACTTAATAACAATGAAGAAAGTGGATACAGGAGTACGGAGCAGGATGCAGACCATGAGAGACTTGGGGACCAGGATGTCGCCCCGGTTTCTGGCAAAAGCAACATGGCTGGGGGGAGGGTAGGTCAGATTACAGTCCCACATCACAGTCCATCACTGCAGGAAGTCAGGGCAGGAGCCAGCAGGGCAGGAACCTGGAGGAAGGAGCTGATGCAGAGGCCATGGATGGGTGCTTCTCACTGGCTTGTTCCCCATGGCTTCCTCAGCCTGCTTTGTTATACAGCTCACAGAACCACCTGCCCAAGTATGGCACTGCACACAGTGGACTGGGCCCTCTCACATCCATTATCTATCAAGAAAATGCCCACAGTTTTGCCCACCAGATATTCTCATTAGGGCATGTCCCAACTGAAGTTCCCTTTTCTCAGATGACTCTAGTTTGTGTTAAGTTGACATAAAAATTAGACAGCACTCTAAGCAAAGACATCTGGTCCCCTGATGCCAGGTGACATTTACAGGAGATTCAGTGACCCTCAGGTTTCTAGCAGAGTTTAGCATCTCCTCAGGGCTACAGGAGAAACTCTGTCTTAAAAACAAGGGAGAAAGAGACACAGAGAGAGAGACAGAAAGACACACAAAAAGATACACACACACACACAGAGTAAGAAAGAAATAGAGAAAGAAAAAGAAAGAAATGCAATACTTGTTCAAAATCAAGAGTGAACCTCCCACAACAATCAAACATTTGGCGCAGGTGACATTAAACCCTGAAGACAGCCTGTCTCGGAACGACATTTAGAAGACAGCTGGATTAAACAGATTGGGTCAAACAGCTGAGCCCATGACTTGCTGAGCCTGTCATCCTGTAAACACTTTCCACAGCAGTGGTCTGAAAACTTCCTAGTGTTTGCTCTCCTACCACAGACAGCGCCCATTGCTGGCACTTGAAGTAAAGCTGGTAGGTGTCCACTGGGCGGTCCTTACACTCTTGGGTTTTGTTTCCCGAAAGTGATCACAGAAGCACTGTTTGCTTTAACCTGACCCATCTTTTGCAACCCAGCTTAATCATTTTACAGGATTTCTTTGGAAATGAATGAGATAGCTAGTTGGACGGCAGTGTGGATGTTTTCCATTGTGATGCTCTGTATAAAAGGAACACTACTGTAAGTGAAATAGTGCATAGAATTTTTCTTCCCACTCCTTTTTCTTTGACAAATTCAGGATTAAAGTATTACTAAATAGAACCTTACTAATTAGGTAAAGATGCTATTGTGAGTGTGACCAAAATTCTGACTTACAGGACTGTGTTTAGACATCTCTTCATTATCACCATCAACACTGTTATCATTATTATTATTGTACACAGGATCTCATGTCGCCCAGGATGGTCTGAAACTCACTAGTGGCTGAGGATGACCTACAGTTTCCAATCCTCCTGCCTCTACCTCCCGAGTGCTGTGACTACAGGTGTACTCTATCACGCCTGACAGTCGTGTTTGGCTGGGGCCCTACCCAGGCCTTGAGCATGCTCAGCAGGCCTCTAACAACTGAAATACACATCCAACTTTTGGACATTTCTTTTGTTACCTTGAAATACAGCACACATCATATACAAATGTACAAACGATTAACAAAAGAATATCTAAATAAATTTTTAATGAACATAACATATAAAATAAATTTAATGAAATTTCTAAAAATTATCTTTTGCTTAAATTTACTTGGAAATGAGCCATGAAAATCAACTTGTGAGACGTAGTTGGACTTGCTCCAATCCCAGCACCTCAGAAGCACAGGACAGTCAATCTCAATGGGTTCAATGCCAGTCGCGTCTACAGTGTGTTCCCGGACTGCCAAGGCTGTATAGAGACAGCCTGTCTCCAAAACCAAAAACTGATTTAAAAAAGAAGACATACTATTAACTCTGCTCATACTGATGTCCTGTAGTAAACTGTAGAAACCCTCACTGGAGCATGGAGGTATAAGGTGAGGCCTTCTATGACTGCATGCAAACTCTGGGGAGGGACACGGGGATTCACAGACTCACATCCCCGTAAGCACTGAGTGTCTACTGTCTAGGGAATCATAGGAGCTTCTAGTAGGGTTTCCATGCCGACACAACCCTTTTCCATCTACTGCACTGCTTCTTCTCTAGACTGGGATGGACCATGGATATAGTCCTTGGACTGTCTCTGCAGACCTTGGTTACCCTTGGCTATCACCAGTCAGGGATGCTGCTTCTGCTTCTTCAGGTCAGACTCATTCTCTTTGTCTGTCTGTCTATCTATCTATCTATCTATCTATCTATCTATCTATCTATCTATCTATCTATCTTTCCTTTATTTGGTTACCAAGACATGATTTCTCTGTGAACCGTTGCATGTCCTGGAACTTGTTCTGTAGACCAGGCTGGCCTTGAACTCACTGAAATCTGCCTGCCTTTGCCTCCTGAGTGTTGGACTTAAATGTCAGCCAAAATCATTCTAAAACCGTGCATTTAAAATGAAATCCAGGTGAGTCTTCCATCAATCTCAGAGACAAATGAAACCTGCCAGAATCAAGTTGAAGGTAGCAGGGTGTCAGCACAAAGGACCTGGCTGAGACAAGAAAGTCAGAGGAAAGCGGCTCCTGGCCCCCAGCGCTGAGCCTTCCTGCACAGTGGCAAGCACCCAGGTTAGTACCCTCTTACTTGTATTCATAAAAACACGTCCCTGGGTTTTAAGTTCATGTCAAAGACCCCTGTCTTTATTACTGGACATTACGGGATGCTAAAACATGTTTTGTATTCATTAAAACACCCTCATGTGCCTATTCCTGATCTTAACCTTCTCATTTAGAGATCTTTTTCTGTGAAGTTAATAATTACCCAGAAAACTAATTTACACAAACTCTTCAAACGCAGTTTATTTCAAAGAAAAGTAGCTTCAAGAAGGTCATGTTCACGGGCTTATGTTCCTTCCAGCCATGGGCCTTTGGGGAGCACTTTGCTTTTTAATTTTCCTGGGCAAAACATGGGGACAGGAACAAAAGTAAGTAAAATGAGCCATCTTCCCTTTCCTGGGCATCTTACCTGTGGTGAGTGAATAGGAGACTTGGGTTCTATTGATTCGATAATAACTGTCTGCTCCTGATATAATGAGTGGGTAGTCTCAGCTGACCATGAGAGCCGTGGACACGTCCGGATTTGGTGAGTGGCTAACAACAAAACTGATCCCATGGAACAGCTACCTATAACAATGACAGAGATGATTATTCATTTCTTAGTCAGCAAAAGTGCAGCATGAACCTGAGATCATCATTTTATTGGCAGTAATTGCCTACCTGTACTTGGGGCTTAGTTTGTGCTTTTCTTGATCTACGTGCAGTTAAGCCGGTGTAAGTCAAATACGGTGATCTTATAAAACCAATCACAAACAATCATAACTTCATTTTACTAATCATGTATAAGAATGTTTTATAGTGGGTCACAATGTATTTGCACTATGGAAAAAAATGAAACACTATGTTAGTAATGACATCTACATCATAAATCAGTTTGTCATACTTATATTGCTGCCAGAATCCTGTCCTTGTAAACAATGTGAACATCTTAGGATTGGAAGTTAACCGAATGCTACCCCACTGAACTTAGTCTTTTCTGTTGTTTGTTTTCACCATGTTGCCTAGGCTTGACTAAGCTCATATGCCCACGTGTACCTCTGCCTTCTGCCCCCGCTAGCTGGTACTCTAGGCCTTTGTTAATAAACAGAGCCTGCTCAGTCCACATATGACAGGAAATCCAGACAGAAGTGACTGGCCAAAGGTCACACTGCTAGAAGAGAGGACTTTTACTGTGCTCTCCTTTTTAGCACATCAATTCCCCTGTCTCTGTCACACATGCATCTGTGGAAATACAAGTGTAAATGAAACGTGGGCTAATACTTGCACACGCGTCTACTCTGAGATTTCACTGCAAGGCCACATTCACCCCACTACCTTAGCTATCTTTAATATTCTGTTTTGACAGACTAACAATTTCAGCACAGGGACATCCAGATTAAACCCCGGGACCTGGACTCTCATGATTCTTGTTCAGGGGTATTAAGAGTTCTCCTGCTCTACCCCATTGGCCCACGCTATGAAAGTCTTTCCTCTCTCCCAGACCATGAGGAAGTGTGCCATGACAGCACAGTGGTTGATCACTTCGATTGATTCTCATACTAGTTGGGTTTCTGCCACTGTGACAAAATACTGGAAAAGGCCACTTAAATGAGGAATGAATTGTGCTCAGATGTCAGAGGTTTTAGCCCACCATCCCAGGAAGGGTGTAACAGGCAGGACAGCTCCTATGGGGCAGCTCAGGAGTAAAGAGAGAATGCTTGCTCTCAAGCTCAACTCCCCTGAAACCCCGAACCCCATTGCACTTGGTGTTCTAAGGGATGTTGTCCTTATCCACATTCATGTGGATGGCATCCCTAGTTAGCCCTTCCTGAAACCAGATTAGACACAGCTGGCCAGATGTATTTACTAAGCTCTGAGGCATTTTCAGTCCAAGAAAGAAAAAAATCATGCTAACTGTCGTGACACCTACTTTGTAATGGGTTCTGAGTGTGGGAGAAGATGGATCTAGAACTTGAATTCTATCTGAAGAAGCAGATAATGAATGAGTGAGCCTATGAAAATTAATGAGCCAATGAAGGAAAGAATGGGGCAATGAAGGAATGAATAAATATGAAGGCAGTTTCCAGGAAGTGAAGAAAGCATCAGGAGAGCACAGAGACCTAACAACTGTGCTTATGACTGAGGACTGATAAGATTCTCGGACATTGGTGATGTGTATATAGAGCCTGAGGAAAAGAGGGGATGCCGTGCACATGTCTGCAGAGAAAACAGAAACAACCCAGTGATGCCTTCCTGTGCAAGCTCAGCGGCCTAGGCTTCTGAGAGTGCAGAGAACATACACAAGATGAAATTTCCTCACATGCACAGGCTGCGTTGCTGATGCCCCAATACGAACCAAAGTTCATCTGAAGGGAAGCTCCACAGCCAGCATTTAAAAATATGAATTTATTTGTGTACGAGGGGTAGGCATGCCCATTACACCACAGACATGGGGAGCTCAAAGGGCACCTTCTAAGAGTCAGTTCTTTCCCTCTACTATGTGGGTTTCTGGGATCAAACTTAGGCCATTGTTCTTGGTGCCTTTATATCTCGATTACTGTTTTTCTAAATGGACACCAACATCTTTGCTGTTGCTGGGGTTCAATTACAACCTGTTTCATGCTGGAAAAGTTAAGTTTTCCATCATAATAAATTTTGACTTTCAAAATATGATTTTAGTTTGATTTTTTTAAATACTTGGTTTCTCTGTGTAGTCCTGGATGTTCTGGAATTAACTATGTAGAGCAGACTGGCCTCAAAGTCAGAAAAACACCTTCCTCTGCCTCCTGAGTGCTGGGATTAAAGACATGCGCCACTAATGCCTAACCTATGTTTTTGAAATTAATCTTCAGTGAAAGAAAAAAATAACAAAAGTATAAGAAAACCTGCAAAACTAACAAACCTTTTCTTTTACTGTTTCAACAGCTACGTCATTTCAGCACCCAAAGTCTTCCGGGTTGGAGCATCTGAAAATGTTGTAATTCAAGCCCATGACTATACTGAAGCATTTGTTGTGACAATATCTATAAGAAGTTATCCTGATAGAAAAGTGACCTACTCTTCAGGCGATGTTAATTTATCTCCAGAAAATAAATTCCAAAACTCCACACTATTAACAGTATGTACTGATTGTTTTTTTTTTTTTTTTTTACGTGTTTTTGGTAAAAGTTGTGCAACACTTGAACCTTGGTAAAACTGTAGTCGTTACTGTTGCTCCATAGCTGTGTGGTTGTGAGATGGTAACAGGGGGAGTGATGAGTGAAACCCCAAACTCTGTGCAGAAAATTACATTTGATTTTGAGCCAAGTGTGCCATGCCCACATCCTTAAAAATAAGCTCCTCTCTGTGACAACGTTTGGATATGAACAGGAAATATCCTGAGGTGAAATTAGAAAAGGGAACTGCTAACTGAATGTGCACACGGGCTGTTGGGTATTTGCTAAAGCTCAGTATTCCCCAGTTGTACACAGAGTTCCCATGATGGGGGACTGCTGAGTGCTGCAGCCAGCAACTCTCTCTGGAAACACACAAGATGTAGAAAGAACAAACTGGTCAAATAACTGCCGTTTACTGAGACATTTATGTTCAGAATGGTTAGAAACTTCTTTATTTTGTGCATGTTCATTGAGGACACTGATGGGTTTCATAAAGACAAACTCCTGCAAGTGTGTCATGTTCTTGGACTGTAGTGACCCCCTTACCCCACCTCATCCACTCTCCCTTTTCTTGTCCTCCTCTTATGTCATGTGTGTGTATGTACACAATCTTTGTGTCATGTGTGCACAGTGACAGAAAACACAAAGTATTTGCCTTCTGAGTCTGGCTTCTTTCACTTTCTATACAGACCTCCCGTTGCATCCATTTCCCAGCAGTTTTGTCCTTTCTGGCTGAATAAACTCCCCCATGTTTATCGCATTTCCTGTGTCCACTTAGCTGCTGATGGACAAGCAGACGGTCTCCATAGCTGGGGAGTCATGAACAGTGCAATGATGAAGGTGATGAATAGTGCAAGCATCTCTTACCGCATTGGCTTTTATCCTTCCTCGGAGATTCCCAAGTGTTGTAGTTGGGCCAGAGGTAACTCTATTTTTAGGAATTCCCACAATGGTTTTCCTTGTGCCTGCACAAATTTTCACTCCATCTAGCAATGCATAAGGGTTCCCTGCCGCTACATCTTCCCCAGCATTCTTGGTTTGTTACCGTTCTCAATGATAGCTGTTCCTCGTGCTATGGAATCCCAGTGTCATTGGCGCTCTCCAGATGGTAAGGATTGGTGCAGGAGAACTGTCTGTATTTGTCAATCATGTTATAAACAAATGCCAATTGGCCAGACAAGAAATATAGGCAGGAAAACCAGACAGGAAGTAGAATTGATGTAACGAGAACAGGAGAATTCTGGGAAGGATGAAGATGATTCCTCTCACTCCTGCCCAGACAACTGAAGCAGCAAGATGTGATTTGCCCCACTGAAAAAAGGAACTGAGCTACATGGCTAACATAGATCAGAAAAATGGGTTAATCAAGATGGGAGAGTTAGCCAGTGAGAGGCTAGAGCTAATTGGCCAATCAACTTATAATTTATGGAGATCTAAGTGTGATTTTCTTTGGAGCTAAATAGATGTGGGGCACCGGGCACGACAAAACCCCCAACAACAAGCAGGCCCCACCCTCCATGTTACAAGGATGTCAACAGATTTCCACATGTCCACCAGTCCTCTGTGCTTCGCTGCTTATGAACTATGTGATCGCTTCATTAGCCAATTTATTTATTAGTTTGCTTGGAGTTTTATTTGTTTTAGTACTTAGTTTTAAAAGTTTTTTATTCTAGAAATAATTTGTCTCAAAAATGCTAACATTTTATTATGATGTCAGACTATGAAGGGATTTTGACAAAACTAATATATTATTATTGTTCCTACAGTGGTTTTAGTTAGTTTTGTTGTTTGGTTATGTTTATAAGACAGATTCTTACCATGTAGTCCTGGATAGACATGAAAACAAGATCTTCCTGCCTTATTATGTTTATTTTTTGTTTTCCAGAAAAGGCTTGGAAAGAAACAACCTCCAGTTGGTGAGAATATTGCCACCTTCGTAGATACAGTGTCTTTGTAGACCTGTTGATCTGACTCCAACAAGACAATTTGACACACAGATAGTAATCTTTGCCTTTAACGATATTCTAATAGCTTTGTGTGGTCAGGAAATAGCTATGTAGACCAGGCTGGACTAGAACTTGCAGAGATCTGCCTTCCTTTGCCTCCTGAATGCTTGGATTAAAGACACGCACCACTACAGGCTCATTATTATTTTTTACAATTTCCTGTTAATGGGTATTTTGCCTACACATGTATTTGGGCACCACAGCATGCGATAACAGAGGAGAGAAGAGGAAGTAGGATTTCTGGAACTGGAGTCAGGTAATTTGAGCTGCCACGTGGGTGTTGGGAACTGAATCTTTGTCCTCTGGAAGAGCCACCAGTGCTCTTAACTCCTGAGCCCTGTCTCCAGTGTCTCTTTAAAATTATGCAATGCACAAGCTCAATTTTGCAGTCAGGTGGTGGTGACACAAGCCTTTAAACCCAGAACCTGGGAGGCAGAAGCAGGTGAATCTCTGTGAGGTCAAGGTCAGCCTGGTCTGCAGGAATTAGTTCCAGGACATCTCCAAAGATACAAAGAAACCCTGTCTCAAAAAACAAAAACAAAAACAAGCCAAAACAAACAAACAAAAACCAGCAACAAGCTGATTTGGTCTCACAGTTTGCAGTGGTTTTGTCTCTACAAGGTCAGCACGCTTTAGGACTTCACAATCACCTTTCACACCATGATGTTTGTTTGTTGTTTTTCAGATTCAGAACAAACAGTTGTCTGAAGGACAAAGCTCATTTTCATATGTGTATTTGGAAGTCGTGTCAAAGCATTTTTCAAAATCAGAAAAAAGGCCAGTCCTCTATGACAATGGCTCTCTCTTCGTCCACACTGACAAGCCTGTGTACACTCCGCAGCAGCACGGTAGAGTATCTGATGCTTCTTCCACGGGAGAATGACATAAAGATGTGCAACTTTGAACATCTGAAATGGAGTGTAGACCAGTTTCTACTTAACTCAAGAGAAACTCAGATCCTCATGACTTTCTATTCTCACATAGCATTTTCACTTGTAATTTATAATGGAATTGGTAAATAAATAACATAACCAATGATTACTTTATCTGTCCTGTCAGAGAATTTATCCATCAAAAATAGAAAAGATATGATTGAAAATACAATTTTGGCACCGAGAAATAATTTATCTTAAGATCTGCTTTGTAAAACAATCTTGGGTTCAGTAGCTAGTCCCAAGGTTTGAAAAAAGCACCCCTGTGTAAAGGATTAGACCTCTGGCAGAGACTAACGTACATCACAGAGGTGCCCAAGTGCTAATTGTCCACTGTGAGTCACCTGAGAAAGAGTCTGTTATGCATGGTTTTATATTTAAAGTTTTCCTGTTGAGGGGAATG
Source organism: Alexandromys fortis (assembly GCF_014885135.2). Lineage (NCBI taxonomy): Eukaryota > Metazoa > Chordata > Mammalia > Rodentia > Cricetidae > Alexandromys > Alexandromys fortis. The sequence continues at coordinate 124,078 of NW_026068141.1, read as the reverse complement.
GCAGGAAAGACACTGTAACTGAGGAAAATCTACATTTCCCCCCCCCCCCCAAGAACTGCAAATAAGACAATTAGAGATGCATTTATGGAAGATGTACATAGCAGGAAGAAGTGGGAAAGTTTTTCATTCATGGTCCTTTGGGGGACAGATGGACAGAGGCAAGAGGGACTGTCATGCTTTGTTTTGATGTTTAACTATGTGCACAGTAGAAATAATCTAATTTTGGTGGATGCTGGTGATGTCCATGGTGAGGTGAATGAGGCTGTATGATAATCAACACATTCAACAGGGCCACCTGTTATGTTGGCTTACAAAGGAAAGACCTAGACAAGGTCAGGATGTTGTCCCCAGCTCAGACAGAGAGTCATTGCCATAATGTTGATCTCACTTCAACAAGACGACTTCTTATATGAGATAGTAGTTTCTGCCTATAAGAACAACCTAAAGTCCTATCCTATTGATGTATTTAATGTGACGGCATTTGAAGGATTATCAGCTTAAGCATCTTTGAGTAAAAGCTTAGTCTCCAAGGCTTTCTAAGATAAAGGACCTTAGAATATTGTCCAGAGTCCTTCAGTTCTTCACAGCCTGTGTCCCACCCTCTATCCTAGGTCCCTTCTCTGCTATGTTCCCTCAGTTCTGGACTCAAGTTAGTTGCTTTTCCCGCTACTTCTCACGCACATGGAGGTGGATGCAGTGTTACTTCTGCATAGTACGTTTTTATCTTTTCTTTGACTCAGTAACTCCTATTGGTAGCATCCGCATACACGGATCCCTTCAGGAACCTGCAAAACAGCTCGGTCTGCCACCCTCAGCAACTTTCTGTCTCTCCTCCTCTGTCAGTGCTAGGGATAAGTCCAGTGCCTCCTACATCCCAGGCAGGTGCTCCAGCACTTAGGAACATCCCAAGTCCTTCCTTTTGTTCTGTCAATGTCCAAGGGCATGGGCTCTGCAGCACCTGCACCTCCGTGCTCCTAGAAACCTACACAACTGTGTTTCTCCTCTCCTAGTGCATCAGACGGCATGCATATCAGACTTGGTCACCACTCTTATCTCATTGTCTAGCACAAAGCAGGCACTGCAATTAATTCATGGCTTCAATACACAGATTCTATTTATCTTGCCCCTGATACCCTAAGATTAATATTCTAAATTAAGTAAAACCTAGATTAGAAAGTATGCAAGTAATAGTCACTGAAATCATAATGATAACAAACATTTGTTACTCCTTTTATGTTGAGTCATGTGGAGACTCTGTTCATACCTGTGAGTGTACTGGGAGGTGACACAAATCTTCCTGTTTTATTAATGAGGTTTAGAGATTAAGATAACTCAGAACAGGAAGAGGAAACAGCCAGACAAGACCACAGTTTTGAACTTTAGAACCTGTGATCGTAGACTTTTCCACAGGCTGCTAACAGCTCCTTCTTGAGACCTGGACAGCGCAGGCAGGTTTGTCATAGACGGGAGGGACAACATGAGGTGGTGACAGCACTGAAGGAGGAGAGCACAGGATGTGGGCGACCTGCTCATCATACTGGCTTTACCTTGTTACCTGGTGAAACAGGATTTCCTGGGACACCTCCGTGGAGTTACACAGTACAGGCAAGGGTCGAAATGGTGTAGGGCTTAGGGCACTATTTCTGTTTTACTGTGGGGACCAAGACTTGGCTACGATTGAGTTGATAACCCTTGAAGAAAGAAAATGTGTCACTGTGCCCCAGCAGAGTCAATCGCTCTACTAGTATGTTCAGCTCAAAAGCAGACAGTGCAGCTTAGCAACCACATCTCTGAGCTCTGGTAGGCACCCTGCTCCTCCAGATCTTTGGGTCTTCTGCCTCCTGTTCCATACTCTCCCTGATCTCAGGTGTGGGGCTGTGTTTTAGTTGTACTGTTCAGTGCTGGACACACATGGTCATGCACTCTCTGTATTTGGAGCAGTTGTGAATCTGTGTAGACGACAGACAACCCCTATGGGGGAGATTTTAAAAGCCTCCTACAGCCAAAGCAGTTATAGACAGTCAGTGGCTACTCAGAGAGGGAGGCTGGGTTTTTTTTCCAGGGAGGAGCCCCCACAGCTGATCCAATCCTGAGCAATCCACCCTAAGCACATAGGAACAACACTAAATAAACATGTGTGTATGTATGTTTAAATATAAAATAGTATGCGTGCAATTATCTACTAATGCATGTAATTTCAAAAAACAAAGACTTTAAGTAAAAAGATTTTGAGCACAAAAAACAAAGACAAGGATGATATTTTAAGGGATCAGATTCAAATTTATAAAGATTAAAAACTATAAAAACAGAGAAGGAAATACATGAAATATTCCACTAATATTTTTTTCTGCAAGCCACTTTTTTTTGTTGTTGTTGTTGAGAAAAATAGGGTTTGTCTGTGTAACAACCCCGTCTATCGCGGACATCACCTGGTGGTAGACCAGGCTGACCTTGAACTCATAGAGATCATCATGCCTCTGCCTCCCAAGAGCTGGAATTGAATGTATTTGCTGCCACCTGGCTCTGTGTACCTACTTCCAAAGTGAACGAAAAGAAGGAGAAAATTAAGCACAAATCAGCTGTGAGACACACAGCGTTTAGAGAGTGGAGGGTCTCACAGGGCTTGGTGGTGTGTGTCCATGAGCCCAGAACCAGGGAGGCTGATGAGAGGAGGTTGGGAATCACAGGCTAGCCTGGGCTACTTAGCAGGGAAACAAAGAGACTTGTGTTTCTGGACAGAGAGCTTGCCTAGGATGTGCAAGGACCAGCAGTTCTGCAATGTCGCCTCTATTCTTTTAATGAGGAGAGAACAATCACAGGACCTGGGGCAACAGATACAACAAAATCACACAATCACAGCATATCACAGCAACAGCTAACTTGGACCCTTGATACTTTTCATAAGCAGGAGAATGTATGCTATCTGAACCAAACACCTGTTTGCCCCTCCACCCTCCATCCCTAATATAAGGCAGTATTGTATGTTTTCATACAACCTACAGTGGAGCTCACTCTTTAGTATAATGAAATTCCCAATAAATGGAGGACTAAGTACAGAAATAACTAATTTAATACTATTCACATGTTTCCAGCAAGTTGAACATAAGTATTTTCATAAGTTAACTTTCATGTTCACTGTAAGTAAATCTCGATAACTTATGTTAAAATGAAAGAATCTTTAGCAATATTAATGTTTACCAACAACTTTCTCTTAAATATGAGTTTTTATCTAGGGGCTATATTTGGGTTTTAAGAAGATTTATCTCATTGAAAATGTTTTTAAAATATATTATTAATCTTTGACAATGTCACTCACTGTATCTTAAATCATTTTCACCCTGATGATGTTTGTTTCAAAAAATAGGAATAGTCCTTACTCAACAATGTTTTTGATGATATCACTTCTTTTGCAGTAAAGGTTGGCGTCCTTTTGCTGGGAGATGTTTTGGAGCCAGTTACACGGGAAACTGTCTTAACTTTCATAGTAAGTATGTGCTTAGTCCCGTGATGCCTCCCTTACAGATGGATGCACCAAGCAGGGCTGTTCCCATGCAAAGAGCATTCTTGTCACATGAACAAACTCTTCCTGAGTGCTTGCTTGCGGTTCTGCTTCTTCATCCAGAGTCAACGCAGGGCAGGTCCTCCCTGCACAGCATCATCTCCTTACAACCCTGGCCTCCAGCATTGTGGCCAAGATAAATCTCTAGTCTTCCAAAATTACCTGGTCATGGGTATTACTTTGTAATAACGAAAAACAACCTAAGGCGGTCACATTTTTTTTCTTATTTATCTAAAGGACCCTGAAGGATCAGAAGTTGACAAGGTACAAGGAAACAATTTTACTGGAGCTGTGTCTTTTCCTGTCTTCCAGATTCCTTCTAACCCCAAGTATGTAAAAATGTTTATTAATAACCTTTTTTTTCCTGAAAAATAAAAACACCTGGAACTTTTGTTTGTGGGGCAGAGGAAAGGTTAAGTGAGCACCTGCTCTGACCAAGGAGAGCACACATGTGGCTATGTGAAGCCTTCCAAAGGATGGTAGAAGTTAGGCCCACTTCTCAGCAGAACAGAAATGAATCCCAGATACCAGAGCACTGTCCAGCATTTCAGGAGTCTCTGATTTTCAGCACACCTTCAAAAGAGAATCCCTTAGATGTAGGTATTACCAGCCAGCTTCAGCAGATAGCAAATCCCTGTTTCAGTAAATAAATACACAGACACACAGACACAGACACAGACACACACACACACACGCAGAGAGAGAGAGAGAGAGAGAGAGAGAGAGAGAGAGAGAGAGAGAGAGAGAGAGAAAGTGTCCCAAATTTCCCACCCATTCTTTTTATAGAGAGAGCAATCAATTATAGAGAAAACAATCTTCAGTTGTCCTTTTTACCTTTTCACCCTAACAGAGTGTCCATCTCTGGGGACAACGCATTAGGTTATGGTCTATTTAGAGAGAACTTATGCTTAGCAGGTGCAGAGATTAAGTCAAAACGTGTGTGTGTTTGTGTGTGTAGGAAATTTTGTTCTATTTGGTTTCATATGCAAGGATTAAGACCATGCTCATACAGAGGTTTATAAAATACATGTTTAATGAGCACTGCTTGTGTGTGGAACTCACAATAAGAGAGCAAGCTACCAAATAGAAGTCAAGTGCTCACAATCCCTGTTCTCAAGGAACATAGAGCAGGGTGTCCCCGACAAGGTCAGCTATATTGTACTGTTCTATACTGTAAGGTTCTTTATGGTACTGTACTATACCATTCCATACTATACTGTACTATACTATACTAGATAAGGACAGCTATACTGTACTGTACTGTACTATACTATACTGTACTTCACTGTACTGTACTGCATTATACTGTACCACACTTTGAAATACTATAGTATACTGTTCTAGAATATACTATACTGTAGTATACTATTGTATGCTACACTATACCGTACTGTACTATACTATATTGTACTATAGGCAGCTGTACTATTCTATACTACACTGTACTATACTACACTATACTCTACTATACTTTTCTATACTACACTGTACTATACTACACTATACTCTACTATAACTATTCTATACTACACTGTACTATACTATACTGTATTATACTTTTCTATACTACACTGTACTATACTACACTATACATAGCTACCACAGACATTTCCAGTAGAAACACTTTAGAGTCACTTGCCCTGCATCCTCTCTAAGGGAAATTGTGTTTGGCTCATTTTGAAAACATTTTCTGAAAATCGTAGACTGAAATTGGGAGGCTGAAATAATCTAGATGATTTAAAATTATACAATTTCTTAAAATGCCATAGACCCCCTAGTGCAGAATCGAGTCTGCTATGTTATGATTCTGACTTCCCAGACGTCACTTCGTGCCAGCTCTCCACGGCAGATCACTGGAATCCATCAGACTCCACTCTCCCGTCTTAGCAGCTTGGCGTCTGTTGTTCTGTATGCACAGAACACATTCTCCTTTATAGTTCTCTTCTTTGGGAAGAATATTATATAAAAAATTAACTGTTAAACAATTTATTTTAATTTTGAAATGTTCAGTTATGTCTATTTATTTTTGAAATATTTTTCCTCCAAACATTTACTTAGGGTATGACACACAAACACTCACACACATATATTCATATCTCTTCAACACAGAAATTACTAGAGTTCCTCTTGAATAATTAAAACTCTTTGTTGCCCTCCCTGATATCAAACACCTGGTTTCCACAGATACGGTAGATGGACGATTCAGGCTAAATATAGAGAAGACGCTTCCACCAATGGAACAACACACTTTGACGTCAAAGAACACGGTAATCTTCTATCTAAGACTCATTTATAAAACGTTAGTTTTTTTCCAGTTATTATTTTCAGTATTATGGCTGATGAAAACCACTCCGAGGTGGGGATGAGGCCCTGGGCCAGGGTGGTGGGAAGTCCTGGTTGGGTATCCAGCCAGGGAGTCAGTGCTTGTTAGAGGTTGTTAGAGGGACGCGATGATGTGGAAGAGAATACCGTCGTGGGACTGTTTTAGAAGGATTTTATGCATTCCACACCTCCTTCTGTCTCACAGATAAAGCCTACAAAATAAATCTCACGGCAATAAGTGATCTGCAGCATGAACTGAAAATTCAAGGTACTCTAACGCTTTGGTGGCTGTTCGGGAGTCTGACGTCAGCTTTCCTGTTGGTCCCGAGGAAGCCAGCCGACCCTTGTGGATTTGTGTTCCTTATAATAGAAGTGATATAGTTCCCAGGAGAGCCTAGCGTATGGGGGACCTTTCTAGGCTTACGATTTTGTGAAAAATAAACAATTAGCATCATGTTAAGTCAACAAACGATTTAGTTGACAAGAGTATTATGGGTGATATTGCAGGGACAAGACCTATTTTTGAGTAATATAACAACAGTATGACACTGACCACTCTTCCCTATCTCCATTCTCCCGCTCATAGATGAAGACCAAGGTGCGAGTCTCCAGTCAACAGATTACCTGGAACAGATAATAAGAGAACAAGGTAGTCCACAAGTTGTATAGCACTGCGGTTACTGCATTCAAGACCCCAGAGCAGAAGACACGGGGTTTCCCTAATTGCAAAGCAGCGGGTGGGGAAAAGATGCTTGTGGAGGTTCAGGTCACCCCTCAAATCCTTCACGCAAACTCAGGATTTCATTGGCCAGATCCTTTCCACGAACAAAGCAGTTCTTTATTATTTCCTCGCCTAAAATTATCTAAAATGTTTGTTTTCCCGGAGTATCTGGTGAGGGAGTCTTTTGATGGTAGAGAAATTGACGCTTGAGATCCCTACGATTGTTGGTGGTAAGAACACGCGTATTGACATCGTTTCAGCTGCTACATACAAACATCCGGTGGTAAAGAAGTGTTGTTATGACGGAGCCAGACCTAGTCCCTATGAAACCTGTGAGCAGCGAGCGGACCGTGTGAAAATAGGCCTACGCTGTGTCCAAGCCTTCACTCAATGCTGCACCATGGCAACCCAGATCAGAGCTACAGACACCTTTAAAAATCTCCATATTGCAATGAGCCCTGGTAGGTATTGTATTTTCTTCGGAACCTTCCGAAGTCTGGGTAACTGTGTAAATGAACTTCTCTAAGAAAAGCAGTTTTCATGTCCTACTAACGATTAGAGTTGAAAGGCGGATAACTTGCAATGCCCAGAAGGAAGCCCTGTCATGTATTTTGGGAACTGGAAACAGGATAGCACACTCAGAGAACACTAGTCCAGAGCCCCAAGACTCAGTGGCACCGAAGGCCAGCTCACTTTGCAGACTCGAAGGAGACTGAGAATCTCCAGTCGATAAAATGCAATGATTCTGTCACATTACAGTCACCAAAAGTCGAAATCTTAGATCAGTGTTAGCATTAGTAAATCTCTCAGAATGAAAGCACATTCTGAATGGTTCCAAAACTTACGGACTCTCAATCATATATTTTCTCTAGGAGTGGAGTGGAGTCCAAATGTGCAGGTGCCGCCCTTTAATCTCAGCACTGAGGAGGTGGAGACAAGTGGATCTCCATGAGTTCCACACCAGTGTGCTCTACAGAGTCAACCTGAGGACAGTCTCCAAATCAAAAGAGAAATCCTGTCTTAAAAAAATAAATAAAATAAAGATAAAAGAAAAGATAACAAGCAGAAAGAAGCCTTCTTTTTTTACTCTTACTGTTTTTCCTTTTCAATTATATCTTTATTTGAAAGATTATGATATGATCATATTTTCTGCTTTTCTTTTACTTTCTCCAAACAGCCCATAAATCCCTCCTTTCTCTCTTCTAAATTCATGCCCTCTTTTGCATTCATTGTTATTACATTCATATGTGTATATACATATATTCCTAAATATACCCTTCTCAGTCTATATATTTACACATAACTTTTAGGAATGACCAATTGTCATTGGATGACCAGTGCTCTTCCCTGGGGAAGACTCTCCCACGGCCAGCATTCCTTATTTACCCATAGTTCCTTCAGTAGGATGGAGGCCTCATGGTCTTTACCCTCACTCTGACATGTCTATTGTTGTTGTCCTTGTTCAGCTCACATTTAGGGGGCCATGTTGGTGAGATTATGTAGTGAGGTGGGATTCCCCTCTGTATGCTATAAATGTTTAATTGCATATAAATGTTAATGAAGAAGCTGCTTTCAGCCAATGGCTTAATAGAATGTAGCCAGGCTACAAAAGAAATAGAGAGATACAAGGAGGAGTTAAAGAGATACCATGTACCCGCCTCAGGAGACAGACGCACTGGAACCTTGCCGCTAAACCATGAGCCTTGTGGTAAAGTATAAAATAATAGAAATGGATTAATTTAAGATGAAAGAGCTACCTAGAAATATACTGAATCTATGGACCAAACAGCATTGTAATTAATACAGCTTCCATGTGATTATTTTGGGTTTGGGCAGCCTGAACACGCAGCCTCTGTCTACATTGTGGTACAGCCTCTGGTATCAAAGTGTCAAAACCTGAACCTCTGGCACACAACTGCCTATGACCAGATTGAGTCCTCTTCTAGCAGCTGAGAGCACTTGTGTGCACATAACCACACACAGACACATAACATACACATGATTGAAATAAAATAAATCTTTAAAGCAATAGTAAAGTGTCCATATAAGTATTTGGAATATGGGAAACATTACATATTTTCCATATAGCATTTTATTATTGACTTTTCATATAACTGATCACATAAAGTATGATCTCAGTGACATAGAAGAGGAAACTGAAAATGGAAACTGGTGAAGTAGCAGTGTATCTAATCTATACCATTATGAACACATGGTGTATATAATCTATACCATTATGAACACATGGTGTATCTAACCTATACCACTCTGAACACAATGGTTTATCTAACAGATAACACTCTGAACACTGTGGTGTATCTTATCAGGTGACAGTGAATAATACCAAAGGATTAACCATTTTCTCAAAATATTTGGAACAAGCTTTAGATTCACCTTCCTATAACCCCTTCCTATCACCCACTAGGCTTCAAGAGCTCTGAAGTGGTTCTGGGAAACCAGGCAATGGTCCAGGTTTCAGATGCTCTAAGAATTACCATTATATGAATATCATTAATATTACTTGCTTCTGTAGGTGAGGCTTGTATTTATTCGGTGTTTCAGATTTCTTCTTTTCATTTTTTAAATTTTTTAATTTTTATTGAACTCTTCATTTTTCTCTGCTCCACTCCCTGTCTCTCCCATCCCCCCTTCAGTCCTCCCGCAAGGTCTCCATGCTCCCAATTTTCTCACTGGAGACAATGAAAGCCAGAAGGTCATTGTCAAGCATCATGCAGACATTAAGAGACCACCGATGCCAGCCCAGACTAAAATACCCAGCAAAACAGTCATTCACCATAGAAGGACAAAACAAAATATTCCATGACAAATCTAGATTTTAACAATACCTAGCCACAAACCCAGCCCTACACAAAATATTAGAAGGAAAACTCCATCCCAAGGACGATGGCTACACAAACAAAAACACAGACAATTGATGATCTCATAACAGCATATCCCAAAAAAGAAAAAATGCACAAACTAACATCACCAACAATGAAAACTAAATTAACAGGAGATAGTAATCACTGGTCATTAATATCCCTTAATATAAATGGACTCAACTTTCCTATAAAAAGGCACAGGCTGACAGATTAGATACAAAAACTGAATCCATCCTTCTTGTGCATACAAGAAACACATCTCAACCTCAAAGACAGACATCGTCTCAGAGTAAAGGGTTGGGAAAATATACCAATCAAATGGACCTAAGAAACAACTGGGTGTAGCTATTCTAATACCTAACGAAATAGACTTCAAGCTAGAATCAGTCAAAAGAGACAAAGAAGGTCATGTTATATTAGGAAAAACCCATCAAGAGGAAATCTCAACACTGAACATCTATGCCCAAAATAAAAGGGCATCCTCATATGTGAAAGAAACACTTCTAAAGCTTAAATCATACATAAATCCCACACACTAATAGTGGCAGACATCAACACTCACCTCTAACCACTGGATAGGTCAATCAGACAAAAAATGAACAAAGAAATAAGAGAACTAACAGATTTTATGACTCAAATGGACTTAAAGATATCTAAAGAATATTCCATCCAAACAGAAAGGAATATACCTTCTTCTCAGCACCTATTGGAACCTTCTCAAAAATTGACCACACACTCGGTAACAAAACAAACCTCAAGAAATAGAAAAAAAATTGGAATAACCTAATGTACCTTATCAGACCACCATGGTATAAAACTAGAAGTCAACAGCAATACTAATTCCAAAAAACTCACAAACACATGAAAATTATACAATGTTCACCTGTATCATTAATGGGTCAAAGAAGAAATAAAGGGAGAAATTAAAGAATTTTTAAAATTCAAAGAAATTGACCACACAACATACACAAATTTATGGGATACAATGAAAGAGGAAAGTTTAGAGCAGTAAAGGCCTACTTAAAGAAGCTCGAAAAATCCCACACTAGTGAATTAATAGAACATTTGAAAACTTTAGAACAAAAAGAAGCAAACTCATCTAAGAGAACTAGACTGCAGGAAATAGTCAAAGTGAGAGCTGAAATCAACAAAATAGAAAGAAAAAAAAACAATACAAAGAATCAACGAGACAAGAGAGGGTTCTTCGAGAAAAATAAAAAAGAATAGACAAACCTTTATCCACACTAAACAAAGGCAGAAAGAGTATATCCAAATTAACAAAGTCAGAAATGACAAGGGGGACATGACAACAGACACGGAGGAAATACAGAGGATCATCAAATCATATTTCAAAAACCTGTATTCCACAAAATTGGAAAACTTAAAGGAAATGGATAACTTTCTGAATAAAAATCACTTACCAAAATTAAATCAAGACCAGAGAAGCAAATTAAACAGACCTAAAACTGCTGAAGAAATAGAAACAGTCATCAAAAATCTTCCAACCAAAAAACCCCAGGACCAGACGATTTCAGCTCAGAATTCTACAAGACTTTCAAAGAATTAATACCAATACTCCTCAAATTATTCCACACAATAGAAACAGAAGGAACTTTGCCAAACTCTTTTTATGAAGCTACAATTACATTGATACCCAAACCCCAGAAAGACATTACTAAGAAAGAGAATTACAGACCAATCTAACTCATGAAAATTGATACAAAAATACTAAATAAAATATTGGCAAATTGAATCCAAGAATATATCAGAACCATCATCAACCATGATCAATGCATCGGCTACATCACAGACGCAGGGATGGTTCAACATACAAAAATCTGTCAAAATAATACACCATATAAACAAGCTGAAAAATAAAAAGCACATAATCATCTTATTAGATGCCAAAAAGGCTTTTGACAAAATAAAACATCTCTTCAAGATAAATGTCTTGGAGAGAGCAGGGATATAAGGAACATACCTAAACATAATTAAGGCAATATACACCAAGCCAACAGCCAACATCAAACTAAATGGAGAGAAAATCCCAGTGATTCCACTGAAATCAGGGGCAAGACAAGGCTGTCCATTCTCTCCATATCTATTCAATATAGCTCTTGAGGTCCTAGCTAGAACAATAAAACACCAAAAGGACATCAAGGGGATATAAATTGGAAAAGAAGAAGTCAAACTCTCATTGTTTGCTGATATGGTAGGTTATATAAGTGATCCCAAAAATTTTACCAAGGAAATTCTACAACTCATAAACACTTTCAGCAATGTAGAAGGATGCAAGATTAACTCAAGGAAATCAGTAACCCTCCAGTACACAGATGATAAAAGGGCTGGGGAAGAAATCAAAGAATCAACCTCCTTTACAATAGCCATAAGTAACAAAATATCTCTGAGTAACTCAAAACAAACAAGCGAAAGAATTGTATTTCAAGAACTTTAAATCTTTGAAGAAAGAAATTGAAGAACACACCAGAAAGTGGAAAGATCTCCCATGCTCTTGGGTAGGCAAAATTAACATAGCAAAAAAGGCAATGTTACCAAAAGCAATCTACAGATTCAATGCAATGCCCAACAAAATCCCAGCAGAATTCTTCAAAGACCTTGACAGTGTTTCAGATTTCTAACGCACTTTTACAGTTTCCCGCTGAGCCCATCATAGCTTCATAAAAGATTTAATTTCTCTAATTATTGTGTTGTGTTTGTATGTATAGGTATGTATACATGTATGTGTATGTGGTATACAATGTGTTCGTGTAGGTGTGTGCACATACACAGATGGATGTGCAGTCGCACGTGTGGATGAAGATATTGCATGTCCTTCTCAATTACTCCCCACTTTATCTTTTGAGACAGGATCTCTCACTGATCCTGGAGCTCCCTGATGTGGCTGGGCCACCCTGGACAGTGACCTCCAGGGATCCTGTGCCCCTGCCTCTCCAGGGCTGGGAATGCAGATGTGCACTGCTGTGCCCCACATCAGCATAGGTACTAGGAATCCAAACGCAGGTCCTTTGCTTGTACAGCAAACGCTTTGCCCATGGAGTGTCTCCTTGCTACTATTTTCCCTAATGTAAAGAGGACATTTAAAAGA
>NW_026068141.1:105683-108270 GCF_014885135.2 Alexandromys fortis | reverse complement strand
CTGCCACATTACTAAAGGTGTTTATCAGCTGTAGGAGTTCTTTAGTGGAGTTCTGGAGGTCGCTTATGTACACTATTATATCATCTGCAAATAACGAAAGTTTAACTTCTTCCTTGCCAATTCGAATCCCCTTGATCCCCTTATGTTGTATTATTGCTATTGCTAAAACTTCAAGCACTATATTGAAGAGGTATGGAGAGAGTGGACAGCCTTGTCGTGTTCCTGGTTTTAGTGGGATGGCTTTGAGTTTCTCTCCGTTTAATTTGATGTTAGCTGTCGGCTTGCTGTATATAGCTTTTTTTACATTTAGGTATGACCCTTGTATCCCTAATCTCTCCAAGACTTTTATCATAAAATGACGTTGAATTATGTCAAATGCTTTTTCAGCATCTAATTAAATGATCATATGGTTTTTATTTATTATATTTAGGTATGACCCCTGTATCCCTAATCTCTCCAAGACTTTTATCATAAAGTGACATTGAATTATGTCAAATGCTTTTTCAGCATCTAATTAAATGATCATATGGTTTTTATCTTTCAGTTTATTTATATGATGGATTACATTGATAGATTTTCATATGTTGAACCAGGCCTGCATCTCTGGTATGAAGCCTACTTGATCATAATGGATAATTTTTCTAATGTGTTCTTGGATTCGGTTTGTCAGTATTTTGTTGAGGATTCTTGCGTCGATGTTCATGAGAGAGATTGGCCTGTAATTCTCTTTCTTGGTTGAGTCTTTGTGTGGTTTTGGTATCAGAGTTACTGTAGCTTCATAAAAGGAATTTGGCAACGACTCTTCTGTTTCTATATTGTGAAATACATCAAGGAGTATAGTTATTAGGTCTTCTTGGAAGTTCTGGTAGAATTCTGCATTGAAACCATCTGGTCCTGGGCTTTTTTTGGAAGGGAGGTTTTTGATAACAGTTTCAATTCTTCACGACTAACAGATCTATTTAGATCGTTCACCTGGTCTTGGTTTAGCTTTGGTATATGGTACTTATCTAAAAAAGTGTCCATTTCTTTTACATTTTCCAGTTTTGTGGCACACAGTCTTTTGTAGTAAGATCTAATGATTCTCTGAATTTCCTCTGTATCTGTGGTTATGTCCTCCTTTTCATTTCTGATCTTATTAATTTGCATATTCTCTCTCTGCCGTTTGATTAATTTGGATAGGGGTTTATCAATCTTGGTGATTTTCTCCAGGAACCAGCTTTTTGTTTCATTGATTCTTTGGATTGTTTTCTGTGTTTCTATTTTATTGATTTCAGCCCTCAGTCTGATTATTTCCAGTCTTCTACTCCTCTTAGGAGAGTCTGCTTCTTTTTTTTCTAGAGCTTTCAGGTGGGCTGTTAAGTCTCCCGTGTGTGCTTTCTCTGTTTTCTTTAAGTGGGCACTTAGTGCTATGAACTTTCCTCTTAGGACTGCTTTCATAGTGTCCCATAAGTTTGAGTAGGTTGTTTCTTTATTCTCATTTAATTCAAGGAAGACTTTAATTTCTTTATTTCTTCCTTGATCCAGGTGTGGTTCAGTAGTTGACTGTTCAGTTTCCATTAGTTTGTAGGCTTTCTGGGGGTAGCATTGTTGTTGAATTCTAACTTTAATCCATGGTGATCTGATAAGACACAGGTGGTTACTAATATTTTTTGTAACTGTGGATGTTTGCTTTGTTACCGAGTATGTGGTCAATTTTCGAGAAGGTTCCATGAACTGCAGAGTAGAAGGTATATTCTTTCCTATTTGGGTGGAATGTTCTATAGATGTCTGTTAAGTCCATTTGATTCATTATCTCCATTACTTCTCTAATATCTCTGTTAGGTTTCTGTCTGATTGACCTGTCCATTGGTGAGAGAGGAGTGTTGACGTCTCCTACTATTAGTGTGTGCGGTTTGATGTCAGCCTTGAGTTTTAATAATGTTTATTTTACGTACGTGGGTGCTTTTATATTAGGGGCATAGGTATTCAGGATTGAGACTTCCTCCTGATGAATTGTTCCTGTTATGAGTATAAAATGTCTCTCTCCATCTCTTCTGATTGATTTAAGTTTGAAATCATCTTTGTTAGATATTAGTACGGCCACCCCTGCTTGTTTCTTAGGTCCATTTGCTTGATAAGCCTTTTCCCATCCCTTTAGTCTGAGTAGTTGCCTGTCTTTGTGGTTGAGCTTGTAGACAGCAGAAAGTTCGATCCTGTTTTCGTATCCAATCTCTTAGCCTGTGCCTTTTTATAGGTGAGTTGAGTCCATTGATATTAAGTGGTATCAATGACCAGGAGTTGTTAACTCTGGTCACTTTTTTAGTAGTAGAGTTTGTGTGATTCCTTTCTTTGAGTTGCGCTGGTGACGGGTCTCTAGATGTCTGAGTTATTGTGGTCATTGTTGGACTCCTTGGTTTGTCATTTTCCTTCTATTACTTTTTGTAAGGCTGGATTTGTGGCTATGTATTGTTTAAATTTGTTTTTATCCTGAAAAATTTTGTTTTCTCCATTTATAGTGAACGAAAGCTTGGCTGGGTATAGTAGTCTGGGCTTGCATCCATGGTCTCTTAGTTTCTGTAGAACATCTATCCAGGACCTTCTGGCTTTC
>NW_026068141.1:94663-101778 GCF_014885135.2 Alexandromys fortis | reverse complement strand
TTTCTTTTTTTTTTTTGTTTGTTTTTTGTTTTGATTTTTTTATGGCGGGGGGTTGGGTTTTTTTTTTTTTGATCCAGTCTATTTGATGTTCTGTATGCTTCTTGAATTTTCATAGGTATATCTTTCTTTAGGTTCGGTAAGTTTTCTTCTATAATTTTATTAAATATATTTTCTGGACAGTTGAGCTGCACTTCTTCTCTTTCTTCTACTCCTATTATTCTTAAGCTTGGTCTTTTTATTGTGTCCCAGATTTCCTGATTGTTTTGTGATGAGAGTTTGTTGGATTTGCTATTTTCTTTGATCAATGCGTTTATTTTCTCTATGGTATCTACAGCATCTGAGATTCTTTCTTCAATCTCTTGTATTCTGTTGGTTATACTTGTTTCTGTAGTTTCTATTCATTTACCTAGATTTTCTATGTCCAGCCGGCCCTCTGTTTGGGTTTTCTTCCTTGTCTCCATTTCAGTTTTCAAGTCTTGAACTGTTTCCATTATCTGTTTATTGTTTTTCCTTGGTTTCCTAGGGTATCATTCACTAATTTATTCAATTCTTCAAACTTTCTGTTACACTTCTCATCCATTTCTATAAGGGCATTTTTTTTACATGCTGTTTAAGGACGTCAATCACTTTCATAAAGTCCATTTTTTCTACTTCTTCTTGATTAAGGTGTTTATGTCCTCCTGTTGTGAGGTCGCTGGGTTCTTGTGGTTTCATGTTGTTTTTTAGATTGTTGGGTGAATTCTTGCATTGGCGCCTGCCCATCTCTTCCTCCGAATGCTCCCCTAAGGATCTTCTTTTACAGGATCAGGTCTCCTTGCCCACTGATGTACCTTCCCAGTGATGGCATTCCCCCGTGATGGCTCTCTAGGTGCCCCAGTGATGGCTTTCCTGGTGCCTAGATGAGCTCTCCTTGCTGGTTGGGTAGCTCGTAAAGAAAGCGCCTACCCTGCTTGCTGCAGGCAGGCTATTGAGACAAAGGAATTTCCGCCCGCCGGCTGCCTTCCGGATTATATCCCAGCGCCCAAACAGGCTGAGCTGGGTGATGTTATTTGCCCAAAGACAGTAGGGAGGCAGAAGTGGGGAGGGTTCTGGATGCACGCTGGGTGGGATAGGAAGAGAGAGACAGTATGCGGGGCTATAGGCCCTGCAGGAAGAAGTTCCTTGTCCTGGGCTGCAGCCGCGGGTCAGAAACTCACTCACCCCAGAGATGGTTCTCCTGGTGCCGAGATCAGCTCTCCTTTTGGTCCAGGATCAATTTCTTTTATGTAACTTTTATTTTAAGACAGATTCAGTTAGTTGTTTGTTTTTCATTTAATTTCTGCCTTTTTTTTTGGACTTTAGTTGTTAGTTGATTTAATTTTTTGACCATAATAATTTAATACATATAGCTTGGGGTCTGTAGGTCCTAGGATTTTAAGGTTTGGTGGAATGGAATGCCTGTTAGTGGGAGGAGCTTGACTGACCTTAATTTAATCCTTAGCATTAATAAATAAACTCAAGCTTATATTCTTCACCATCTTGCTGATAGCATGTTTTCTATGTGTAGTGCCCCCATTGTCTGTTTTGTTGTATGATTTCTCATAGAATGCTCATTATGAATCAAACCAACAATGAAAGCATATCTCTTATATCAAAGAGCAAAGGGCATAGAAACGAGTGCAATTTCTTTAGTATCAGAACATTTTGTGGGAGGAAGCCATGCACAGTAAATCACTCTTGGGGTGGTTCCTATGGAAATGGAATTAAGATAAAATTTGATGCTCAAAATGTGTTACTTCCTGGTCATGGTAGGTCTTATTCAACACATAAATGACATCAATGAATAAGAAAAACTTTGCATGTGGCAAAGGCAGCCCGTCCACACACGTGCATCAAATGTCTGCTGTTTACATGATCCTTTCAATAAATTACGTAGCATCAGTGTGCTTCTCCAGCAGGGAAGACCCGGCCAAACTAGAAAGCAGTTACCTGATTTTGTTGCATGATAAGCTGAAATCATATAATTTTAATACCTTGGCCACTTTCTCAATCTTCCCTTTTGGATTAGAGCAGGATTAAAATACCATAACTTTAATACTTCTCACAAACTCTGTGTACTACTTCGAAACACATGAGTAGATACTTTACAGTGCATATTTCATGGTATATAGCACAAAACACAAATGCGTTCATCAGGGGCTGCTGTGTTAGTCAAAAACCCTGCCGTTGCCCTAGACAGTCCTTGGTAGATTTCAGTGGACACAATTAGTAGTCTCCTCGAGTCACTGTCGTGGTGACCCTCAGGGGAAGGTAATGCTTCATACTTAGAAACTCAAATATGCAAAATAAATTCCCCCAGTGAGGCTGCCTTCCCCACTTTTCTTATTTCATTGAAAAAATAGTCTTCTCCTTCAAAACCAGGTGCTGTTGTATATAATCTCACCATGCTTACCTTCTTTAGGGCTCTCAATTCCCTCTCTCCTCAATCTATAGCTCAAAGTTAGATTCAGTCACCTTATATGCCATATGACCAATGCACGAACTGCATCCAAAGTGTGGCAAGAAGCAATGTGGCCATAGCAGTGAATTAGATAAATTTACCCCACTCCATAGACCTTATATGTGTTTTGCATAGATTACAATGTTTTGGTTTTAGTTATACTACAGAATTTAGCAACATAAACAGAGCCAACCAACCACATAGCATGATATTGGCACATAAACAGATATATACAAGATTGGAGTAGAGGAAGCAGAATTAAATACATGAAACTACAGCTGTCTGATACTAGACAAAAGTTCCAGAATATATGTTTGAGAAGACAGCCTCTTTAACAAATGGTATAAAAAAAGCAATATTTCCACTAGAGTATGAAAGTAGATTCCAGTCTTTCAACATGTAGAGAAATAAATTCAGACTTGAAAATTCGAAACACCTGTGAAAAACATAGGGAGAAATACTTCAAGTTCTAGATATACACAAGGACATTCTGAATAGAACATAGGAGAAACAGTTCAAAAATGGCCTGGCATGAAATGAAAAAGCCGCACAACAGGCTTGGGAGACGACTTGCTGGGCAGACGCACCTGCCCTGTCAGCATGGGGAGCTAAGCATATGTCTGTAGCATCTCTGTGGGTTTTGCTTTGCTGTTTTGTTTCTTGTTGTTGTCCTTATTTTTGTTTTTAAAGCCAGTGTGGTTGTTTGAATGCTAATGGCCTCCAAGGCCCATAGGGAATGACATCATTAGGAGGTGTGGCCTTATTGGAAAAAGGGTCACTGGGAATAGGCTTTGAGATTCAGATTCTCCAACCAGGCTCAGTTTTACTCTCTCTCCCTGCTGCCTGCCAATCCAGATGTAGAACTCTCAGCTACCTCTCCAGCACCATGTCTGCCTGCATGACACCATGACACCTACCATGAGGATAATGGACTAAACCTCTGAAGTGTAAGCCAGCCCCAAACAAACGTTGTTCTTTATGAGAGTTTCTGTGGTCATGGTGTGTCTTCACAGCAATGGAAACCCTAAGAGAACCATGCATGCAATCCATGCCTATAATCCCAGCATTCGGGGGTGGGGCAGATCCCACTGTCCAGCCAGCCTCATGGAAATGGAAGCTTCCAGTGCAGTGAGAGACTCTGCTCAAGGCAATAAGGTGCCCAACATCCTACTCTGTCCTCCACATGTGTGTCCATGAGCTGGTGATCCCACAGTCATGCATACACACACTATGCATATGTGTATGACATACATATACATGTACCCTAAAAAGTTTCACAAGAAATGAAACAGCAGATTGAAAAGGTACTGTACAGAAAGGAGAGAATCTTCACTATCCTTTGGCCTCATAGGGAATTATTATTCAGAGTGTATAACAAATTTGAAAACTAAATGCCAAAAGAACAATCCAACCAATAGAGGAGTAAATGAGTTTTTAAAAGAAGTTCAAATGCCAATAACTCCATGTACACATGTCCATTTCTGCTGTGTGAGTTCTTGAAGAGTCACAAGCCAGCATCTATTCACCTGGATAGAATCTCTATGACACATCAAAGGACCAATTCTACTCAAGTCTAGCTTGGCGATCCTAAGAGAGGTTACAGGAGCATAGAGTGGATTGGGGGCAACTGAAGTCCCCAAAAGACTCACCCTACTGTGTGTATAGAATCAAGAAAGCTACATCCCTGGAATTTCAAGACAAATTTCCAGGCATCTCCAATAAGAGTCTCTTTTCCTCTAGCAATTGTACATTGCTTACAAAGACTCAGAGAGAGTCCTGTGAATCTGGTTTCTGGGTCCAGTTTCATGGACTTCAAGCCTTGTGAGTTTTCTTTGGTACTGATTCTTAGGAACCTCCCACTCTTCTCCAGAATGGTCAACCCAGGGAAATGGATACATTAGCCATCATCTTTACCCATCAGGGAAATGAAAACCAAACCTACATTGAGCTTCCATTTCACCAGAAGCGTGCCCACCGTCAAGAAGAGTTTGGGGAAGAGGTGGAGGAACAGGGAAATCAGTACCAAGGTTTCTCACAAACTAAGAATAGAACTGTCATGTGGTCATCATACGAATCCCAGATGTGAACCCAAAACAAAAGTCAGCATGTGAGAGAAATTGCTGCATGCCCATGTGTGCTGCAGTAATATTAACAACAGTTGGTTTCAGGGTTCAGCCTAAGTAGCCTGCACTGGATGAAGGATAAAGAGACTGCAGTATATTGATGCAGTGGACCTTCATTCAGTCATAAAGAAAATAGTACTGGGCTGGAGAGAGCTCAGATGTTAAGAATGCACACTGCTTTTTCAGAGGATCCAAGTTTGGTTCCAGCACAGACATGGAAGTTCACTACCAACTTTAACTCCAGCTCCAGGGTGTCTGTACCTCTTGTGCTTCTGAGGCCACCATCACTGACATATGCACTTAGCAATAAATGTACTCTCTCTCTCTCCCTCCCCCTCCTCTCTCTCTTCAAAAAGAATAAGCCTTAAAAAAAGAAGAATTACAGCATTTGCAGAAAAATGTGTGAAACTAGAGGTCAACATATTTAATGAAATAAGCCAGTCTCAAAAATACAAAATAAAAGTCTGTTTTCTATAATATATTGTGTTCAGTGTCTTACTTAGTTTTCTCTTGCCTGTAGACTGAGGCTGCTTGTTCATTTCCCAGCCACCCAGACCTGAAATAATCACACAGAAACTGTATTATTACAAAACTACTTGGCTTACTAATCCATGCTTTTTTTTTGGTTAGCTCTTATACCTTAAATTAATCTATATCTATTAATCTTTGTATCACCACATTGTTATAGTATACTGGTAAGTTTCCATCCAGTGTCCAGCATCTGTCTCCTTTGGCGGCTACATGGCTTCTCCCAGCAGTCTCTACCAACAATTGTCATGACAAACAACATGACCAAGACACCTTATTAAAGCAAGCATTTAACATGGGGATCATGATTCTCAGAATCAAAATCCATGACCATCACTGTGAGGAGCATGGCAGCAAGAAGGCAGACGTTGCACTGGGGCAGTAGCTGACATCTGAGCCATAAGCACAAGCCAGAGAGAGAGAGGGACAGAGCTGACTAGGAATGGCATGGACTTTTGAATCCTCAAGGCCCACCCACAAGGACACACATCCTCCAACAAAGCCAAATTTTATTATATCCAAATTTGTGTTGATATTTTGAGGGAAAAATCAAGATCATGACTCAAACTCTCCTAATGGAGTTTCTGTAGTAAAGACAAATTAGAGGCTTGTACAATTAACTTTACTTTCCACTATACAAGAAAAAATCAAATTAAGAAAGATAAGAGAGGAGAGGCAGGATTTGATTCATCTGATGCCACACCAACTCCAGGGTCGTCTGTGAGACATGACTTATGTCATTATGCCAGAGGGGAGCTACGTGACCTATGGGACTAGGCTTCCTGGAAGTCAATGGCAGATGGTCCGGTATTGGGACCATTGAGGCTTAGATGGGTTTCTTGATTAGCTGGCTATGTGGGATATAGGCTTTACACAATCTCTTTTATAATAATGATATTCTTCGTATCTACAAGACAAGGATTATCTCTTCAGGAACAGCTCTGTGATAGGGAAGCACAATATGGGAATGTATAAGACCACAGCAGAACCCTTGCCATATACTGTGGTGTATGATGAACAAGGGAATAGATGGGTTAATGTTGATGGACAAAGAGTGTTATATTATAATTTGAATTTTATGGATAGGCTTGCTAGATCCCAACCCCCATGGTGTCTGCTGCATAAAAAGGTACAAAAAAGTATATTTCAACAGGTGCAGAGAGCTGTCAGACATATTTGGTCACTAGATGAGATAAAGAAAGGGTTAGAAAAAGAGGCTGCAGGAGTAATGGAGGAAGGTCATTGGTTAAAAAATAAAGAAACTGCCTTGGCCCATTTTATTGGTTAGAACATAGGTGGGTGGAGTAAACAGAACAGAATGCTGGGAGGAAGAGGAAGTGAGCTCAGAGATGCCATGCTCCCCTCTCCCGGGCAGATGCGATAGCTCTGCTCTCTAAGGCACACATGATGAAGCTCTGACCCAGGATGGACATAGGCTAGAATCTTCCCAGTAAGCACACCTTGGGATGCTACACACATTATTAGAAATGGGCTAGTCCAGGTGCAAGAGTTAGCCGAGAAGAGGCTAGATATAATGGGCCAAGCAGTGTTTAAATGAATACAATTTGAGTGTTGTTATTTTGGGGCAGAAGCTAGCAGGCGGCCGGGGTGCTGGGGACGCAGCCCCACCACTCATATTACTACACAGGAGGGCCATAAAAGCGATAATAAAACAAAAACTTTCTATTCTTAAATAAGATGAAACCACTTGTCTTAGATGTACACTCACAGGGACAAGAGTGCCTCTTCAAAGGATGTTTTATGTCTAACACCTGTTCCTGATAATATGCTCTTCTTAAATATTGGTGATGTAACTAAAAGAAGCTTTCATCCTGTGCCAACTGATGATACACGACCTTCTGATTTGTTCCTTGTTTGAATACTATATAATGAAAACATGAATTCAGTAAAATTGCAGTAGATTCCAACCACTCTCTTGTGTGTTGTGTCTGTCTGTTATCAGCCGACCTTGTGCCTTCCTGAGT
>NW_026068141.1:88886-92433 GCF_014885135.2 Alexandromys fortis | reverse complement strand
AAACTAGAGGTCAACATATTTAATGAAATAAGCCAGTCTCAGAAATACAAAATAAAAGTCTGATTTCTATAATATATTGTGTTCAGTGTCTTACTTAGTTTTCTCTTGCCTGTAGACTGAGGCTGCTTGTTCATTTCCCAGCCACCCAGACCTGAAATAATCACACAGAAACTGTATTATTACAAAACTACTTGGCTTACTAATCCATGCTTTTTTTTTGGTTAGCTCTTATACCTTAAATTAATCTATATCTATTAATCTTTGTATCACCACATTGTTATAGTATACTGGTAAGTTTCCATCCAGTGTCCAGCATCTGTCTCCTTTGGCGGCTACATGGCTTCTCCCAGCAGTCTCTACCAACAATTGTCATGACAAACAACATGACCAAGACACCTTATTAAAGCAAGCATTTAACATGGGGATCATGATTCTCAGAATCAAAATCCATGACCATCACTGTGAGGAGCATGGCAGCAAGAAGGCAGACGTTGCACTGGGGCAGTAGCTGACATCTGAGCCATAAGCACAAGCCAGAGAGAGAGAGGGACAGAGCTGACTAGGAATGGCATGGACTTTTGAATCCTCAAGGCCCACCCACAAGGACACACATCCTCCAACAAAGCCAAATTTTATTATATCCAAATTTGTGTTGATATTTTGAGGGAAAAATCAAGATCATGACTCAAACTCTCCTAATGGAGTTTCTGTAGTAAAGACAAATTAGAGGCTTGTACAATTAACTTTACTTTCCACTATACAAGAAAAAATCAAATTAAGAAAGATAAGAGAGGAGAGGCAGGATTTGATTCATCTGATGCCACACCAACTCCAGGGTCGTCTGTGAGACATGACTTATGTCATTATGCCAGAGGGGAGCTACGTGACCTATGGGACTAGGCTTCCTGGAAGTCAATGGCAGATGGTCCGGTATTGGGACCATTGAGGCTTAGATGGGTTTCTTGATTAGCTGGCTATGTGGGATATAGGCTTTACACAATCTCTTTTATAATAATGATATTCTTCGTATCTACAAGACAAGGATTATCTCTTCAGGAACAGCTCTGTGATAGGGAAGCACAATATGGGAATGTATAAGACCACAGCAGAACCCTTGCCATATACTGTGGTGTATGATGAACAAGGGAATAGATGGGTTAATGTTGATGGACAAAGAGTGTTATATTATAATTTGAATTTTATGGATAGGCTTGCTAGATCCCAACCCCCATGGTGTCTGCTGCATAAAAAGGTACAAAAAAGTATATTTCAACAGGTGCAGAGAGCTGTCAGACATATTTGGTCACTAGATGAGATAAAGAAAGGGTTAGAAAAAGAGGCTGCAGGAGTAATGGAGGAAGGTCATTGGTTAAAAAATAAAGAAACTGCCTTGGCCCATTTTATTGGTTAGAACATAGGTGGGTGGAGTAAACAGAACAGAATGCTGGGAGGAAGAGGAAGTGAGCTCAGAGATGCCATGCTCCCCTCTCCCGGGCAGATGCGATAGCTCTGCTCTCTAAGGCACACATGATGAAGCTCTGACCCAGGATGGACATAGGCTAGAATCTTCCCAGTAAGCACACCTTGGGATGCTACACACATTATTAGAAATGGGCTAGTCCAGGTGCAAGAGTTAGCCGAGAAGAGGCTAGATATAATGGGCCAAGCAGTGTTTAAATGAATACAATTTGAGTGTTGTTATTTTGGGGCAGAAGCTAGCAGGCGGCCGGGGTGCTGGGGACGCAGCCCCACCACTCATATTACTACACAGGAGGGCCATAAAAGCGATAATAAAACAAAAACTTTCTATTCTTAAATAAGATGAAACCACTTGTCTTAGATGTACACTCACAGGGACAAGAGTGCCTCTTCAAAGGATGTTTTATGTCTAACACCTGTTCCTGATAATATGCTCTTCTTAAATATTGGTGATGTAACTAAAAGAAGCTTTCATCCTGTGCCAACTGATGATACACGACCTTCTGATTTGTTCCTTGTTTGAATACTATATAATGAAAACATGAATTCAGTAAAATTGCAGTAGATTCCAACCACTCTCTTGTGTGTTGTGTCTGTCTGTTATCAGCCGACCTTGTGCCTTCCTGAGTACCAATACCCTGCTTCTCCCATGGTCTGAGTGGCTCCACTGAGCTGGTCTGTGGCAATCTCATGCCTATTGGCTACAAACCACAAGTCCTCAGAAACCAGAACTCACCTTATTTATAAATGGAAAAAGTTTTTATAGTCTGCTAGTTACTGGTACAGATATTTCAATTCTAACCCATGACGGAGACTCTTGCACAGCTACAGGGGATTAGTCAGACTCGAAATCCTCAACAAAGTAGTAAAGAGCTGCACGGGAAGGATGGAGAGAGCCATGAAGGAACTTTCCAGCTCTGTGTTATTCCTCATTTACTAGTAAATTTATGGGGCTGAGATATTATGTCCATAATGGGGGTATATTTATATTCCCCCAGCACAGCTATTACTAATCAAATGTCTCAACGAGGATTATTAACTAATCAAGGTCTAGGCAAGGAAATAAGGGAAGAATTGATCCGATCATACCAGACAATAGACCTCCCAGGGCAGTATTAGTATATTTTTAAGAAAGGTTGCTGATAAACCTGCACTCCATGCAGACACAATAGTATGGAAAAGTGACGAGCCTGTATGGGTAAATCAGTGGCCTCTAACACAAGAAAAATTATGAGCTGGCCAGCAGTAAGCACAGGAACAGCTGGATAATGGACACATTACACCATCTAGTTTGCCATGGAATTCTTCAATTTTGTTATTAAAAAGTAATCAGGGAAGTGGAGATTAATTCAAGACTTAAGGGAAATTAATGTGACCATGTAGCTGATGGGAGCATTACAACCAGGGCTGCCTTCACCTACAGTGATACCAAAAGGCACCCTAAAATTATTTTAGACTTAAAAGATTGTTTTTATATCATCCTTTTGGTGCCACAAGATTGCCAATGACTTACTTTTAGCATCCCCTCAATCAATTTCAGAGAGACAATGAAAAGATATCAATGGAGCATCTTACCTCAGGATATGGCAAACAGTGAGACCTTGTGCCAGAATTTTGTAGCTCAGGCTATACAAAGGGTCACAGATCGGCCGGACCAGCGGGTACCGACACAGTGGCAGGCAACGCAGGCGGCAGGGACCAGCACAACCCTGAGAGCAGATCGCCCCAGGACAATTAAATCAAAGAGGTAGGCCTTTGGTTGGCGAGGTCCCTGGCAAACAGGGAACTGGTTCTTTTCCTGAAGACCCGTCTGAGGGGTGAGAGGGATCTTGGCCCCTGGCAGAAGCCAGGAAACAGAACGAGGGTATTTTGCAAGAGGAGCCTCTGGCCAGCAGGGAAACCTGATCTGGTTTTAAAAGACCAATTAGAGAACATCAATAGGAGGAGATGGGCAGGCGCCAAGGCAAAAATTCACCCAATAATCTGAAAAACAACATGAAAGCACCAGAACCCAATGATCTTACAACAGAAGGTCTTGAGCACCCTAACACAGAAGAAGTGGAAAAAA
>NW_026068141.1:71590-83934 GCF_014885135.2 Alexandromys fortis | reverse complement strand
CGAGGGGTGCACCCACACACTGAGACAAGGGGGATGTTCTATCGGGAACTCACCAAGGCCAGCTGGCCAGGGTCTGAAAAAGCCTGGGTTAAAACCAGACTCGCTGAACATAGCGGACAATGAAGTCTACTGAGACATCAAGAACAATGGCAATGGGTTTTTGATCCTACTGTACCTATTGGTTTCGTGGGAGCCTAGGCAGTTTCGTGGATGCTCACCTTACTAGACCTGGATGGAGGTGGGTGGTCCTTGGACTTCCCACAGGGCAGGGAACCCTGGTTGCTCTTTGGGCTGACGAGGGAGGGGGACTTGATTGGGGGAGGGGGAGGGAAAAGGGAGGCTCGGTGGGGAAGAGTCAGAAATCTTTAATAAATAAATAAATAAAAATAAAAAAAAACAAAGGGTCACAGATCAATTTCCACGGGTTTATATTGTCTGTTATATGGATGACATCCCTCTTGATGAAGAAGCTTTACCTCAGACACATGGACTACTATAGCAGAACCTTAGCCATGCAGGCTTAGTTATTGCTTCAGAGAAAGTGCAGAGGCACCACCTTTCCAGTCTATAGGCCATGTGTTATACCACAAAGAAATTAAGCTTCAAAAATTAGAAATTAAAAAGGATGTTTTAAAGAATCTAAATGATTTACAAAAGTTTCTGGGAAACATCCAGTGGCTGAGACATTATTTAATGTACCCTACAGGAGACCTTGATCTTCTAAATGAAATTCTTAAAGGGAACAGTGGTCCAAATTCTAGTAGACAGCTTTAAGAAGCTGTCAGACAAGTACTTTTCCAGGTAGAGCATGCTATACAAAAACAGCAGGTACATTATATTAATTACAGCCAACCTTGGCAAGCATGTATATTACCACTGAAACTTGCTCCTATAGCTGTTTTATGGAAATACAGGCCACTCTTATGGATGTACCTTCCCATATCGCCAGTTAAGGTATTAAACCCTTATTTTTAAGGAGTAGCTGGATTATCACAGAAGAGCAGGATGGAATCTATAAGATATTTTGGCAAGGAATTCAGCTATGATCAATGTTCCTTATACTAAGCAACAAACTGAGTGATTATTCCAAAAGAGTGATTCTTGGGCAATTGTGTTTGCTCAATATCAAGGCCATAATAATATTCTATTTCCTGCTGACCTATTGCTGCAGTTTACACAACTGCATTCCTTCATTTTCCCTAAAACAGTACCCAAAGATCCTTTAAAGGATGCTTATGATGGAAGTTACAAAATAATCCCACACTAGTTCAGAATTATGTATAATAAAGAGTTATTTGCTTATGGGAGACTCACAGTCCTAGATCACAGTCCTCTGCACAAATGGGGAACAGGAACAGAGTGTAGCAGCCAGATGTGAGAGCTGGAGGCAAGAGAACGAGCACATGCATTTTTATATAAGAGGCCACACCCAAGTGGGCTGGTATCTTATAGGCTATTGGCTGAAGGAGCTCCCACAACACTTCACCCTTTTGTTTAAAAAAGAGAGTTCCAAACCCTATGCAAAACTATGTACACTAGGAACAAATATCAAATATAAAGTTAGAACTACAACCAGCATAAACAATATTAAGCAAGAAACATATCCTAATGCTTTAATAAACATTCTATCCTAGGAGTCTAAATCTTATATTGGAAAAGGGCTTTTGGCTTGGTTAGATCATAAAAGGATGGTAACTACAACTATCTAATCTTCAACCCCATTAAAGGCCTGAGAAGGGAGATAATATTACTTGAGCAAGCAGGAAGTGCAATCAAGCGACTTCAAACATGTGCAGTAGATGACAGAGACAACTGGCTGCCTGAGCAATCACCCAAAGTCTCATTTGCAATGTTGAAGCATCCAACTTTGGCTAAGGCCTAGAGTAACTGACAGATCATTTTCAGAGGGAGGAAAATTTTCAGAATCATTTTACCCTATCTTGGCAAAGTTTGGCAGTCTTTTTTTCTTATATCCTGTTTGTCCACTCTGACATCATGCACTTTGCCAGTGTTTGAGGTATGGGCAGTTCCTTGGCCAAAGACATGTTGTTCCAAGAAGAAAACAAACTCCAAGTGGAATGTCTTTGATGCTCAACATCCTCTCAGGAATAGATTGGTGTTTTCTAGAGCAATTGTGTCTCATGTCAATAGAATCCTAAGTTATTTAAATACCATGTTCTACAGATCTTTGAAGTGGTTGAAGGTTACCTATCTATGCAGAATACAATCTCTATATATCTAAAGAGCCTAACTAGTCTGACTAAAAGTATAACAAACATGAATGACTATTGACTATAATACTTAATAACTATAAAACTTAAAGATTAAGATTTCATATCAGAACATTAAACAATCTTTAAACAACTGTGCAGTAAAGGAGGACAATGACCTCAAAATGTAAACAATGTATAAGTATCTTGATTAGAGGTAGAAATGTATAATGTAATATGATAAATATATCCTAAAATTGTATCAATATACAAAATTTTATAAACAGAGATAGAAACAAGCATGAATACAATTTGACAAAAAACTTGGCTTAAATGTACAACTATTTGATACAGAAATAGGAGCATATTCAATATAACAAATATAATTTGAACTTGTATCAATATACAAGAATCTGTAGCAATGTAAATTGTCCATAAATAATAGCTCACAAATATTCACTCTATTACTTACTATTACTATTAGTGTGAGTAAGCTCACACTAATCTACCTATTATCCCATTCAGTTTTCCCTCTCTCTCTCAATTTTTTTGAGATCTCTGGGCCTACATAATTTCCACTCCAACCCCCAAACCTATAAAAGTAATAATAAACCCTAAAATGGTGTTCCAAACTCTGAGGTTTGTTGGGAGAGAGGACATCATCTCCTAGAATTGTTTCTAGCTGTCTTAGGGGCAATGTTCTTTCTATAGGACCCTGTAAAAGTAAAATGATGGTTAAGTTTCAAGATTGCTGTTTTGTATAATTGCAGATGGTTGATAGGGTTTGCTGAAGCTCTTATTTGGAGTTCTAGCCAGAATGTTGTAAGACGATGCACCATTTCAGTAGTTGGTACCCCAAAACCTGTCTTATATCATGCATTATGATCATGTCTTATTAGCATCATGACATCATATCAACAAGGTGGAGTCATTGTTGTGGGACCCCATCTTCTTCCTGGAAGCTTCAAAGATTACTGCAGGAAAATCTACTGTTCATTGTTGAAAATTTAAATATTATTCAAATAGACATATATTCAATGAAAGATCCACTATAAATAAAATGGACATGGAAAAAGTAAAATATTTCCTTAAAATCTATCTTCTTTCTATCCCATACCACATGGCTCCTGACATGAGACAGAAATTCTGATTTTTCTTGTTGTTTTTTGAGACAGGGTTTCTCTGTGGTTTTGGAGCCTGTCCTGGAACTAGCTCTTGTAGACGAGGCTGGTCTCGAAGTCACAGAGATCCGCCTGCCTCTGCCTCCCGAGTGCTGGGATTAAAGGCGGCTGGATTTTTCTTTTAACAACATTCTTGAATTTAGAGAGGGATAGCCATTGTCCAACTTCAAAATCAGCTCATATCTTTAAGTAGAGATGTATACATGTTTAAATAATCAAATTTTACCATGCAGATTATACATATCATAAGTATGATTTCTCTTTGCTTTGTGATTCTTTATGGATAGCTATCTTTTCATCTTTAGGCATCTAGATGTCCAAAGTTTCTCAACTCTTTGAAGATGAGTATTTTTCTGCAAAGACAAAAACAGAACCCTGCCCCAACCCTTATGAGGTTTTTTCCTTTATTTATTTATTTATTTATTTATTTATTTATTTATTTAAGATTTCTGTCTCTTCCCCACCACCGCCTCCCCTTTCCCTCCCCCTCCCCCAGTCAAGTCCCCCTTCCTCGTCAGCTCAAAGCGCAATCAGGGTTCCTGCCCTGTGGGAAGTCCAAGGAACACCCACCTCCATCCAGGTCTAGTAAGGTGAGCATCCAAACTGCCTAGGCTCCCACAAAACCAATAGGTGCAGTAGGATCAAAAACCCATTGCCATTGTTCTTGAGTTCTCAGTAGTCCTCATTGTCTGCTATGTTCAGCGAGTCTGGTTTTAACCCAGGCTTTTTCAGACCCTGGCCAGCTGGCCTTGGTGAGTTCCCGATAGAACATCCCCATTGTCTCAGTGTGTGGGTGCACCTCTCGCGGTCCTGAGTTCCTTGCTCATGCTCTCTCTATTTCTGCTCCTGATTTGGACTTTGAGATTTCAGTCCGGTGCTCCAATGTGGGTCTCTGTTTTTGTCCTTATGAGATTTTTTTTTTATCATGTGTATGATTGTCACCTCTGTGGATGAGCTGTCATTTCTTTTTCTCAAGGGAATTTTCTTTTTTAAACCTAATCTTTATTAATTTTGATTGTATCTATAGCTTTTCTTCTACTGTGGAAACAAGAGCGAAACCCCTTCTCCAATGTAGCACATCTACTGGTTTCCATTGTGAGGAAAACACATCCTTGAAATACACTAGCTGATTTAATTCTGAATTTTTTTCTACTATCCAATGTCTCTCTGCTGATGTTGTTCCTTTCTCATTAGCGTTAAGAAAATTCAAGGTTAATAAAGCATTATGTAATCTATTTCTGGGGGTATTTTCCATCCCTTTATTTTTTTAGCATATCCTTTATAGTTCAATTCTATAGGAATGTTTGGCACACCTGTAATATGTTAATATTATAATAAGCAAAAAACTGTTTCATTTTCTTAGACACACATGCTGGATCATTGTCTCTCTTTATTTGTGCAGGTATGCCCATGATTGCCATAACATCTAATAAATGTGTGATTACTTAATCAGCCTTTTCTGAACTCAAAGCCTTTGCCCATTGAAAACCTGAATAAGTGTCAATGGTATGGTGTACATATTTTAATTTTCCAAATTCTGTAAAATTGAACACATACATCTGCCAGATCTCATCCTTTGAGAACCCTTTGGGTTACTCCCAGCAGGAAATGGTGTTTGGTTATAGAAAGAGCAAGTAGTGCATTTCTTTACAATCTCCTTAGCTTGTTGCCATGTAATAGAAAACTCTTTCTTTACAGCTATTGACATGATGTTTCTTATAAAATTCTGAGGCCTCCAGCACACTTCCAATAAATAATCAGTCAATTTCTGCATTACCTTGAACTAGAGGACCTAGCAAGCCCATATGGGGATTAGTGTGTTATGTATATGGGACAAAACCTATTCCTGATTATATGTTGAGCCTGAATGGAAAACGTCAATTCTGTATCATCTGGAATAAATTAGCAGTTTCAATATGCAAGACAACTCTTTTTGCATATTGTGAATCAGTAACTCCATTGAGAGGCTCATTAAAATCCCTTAGATTAATATATAATTAGAATAATATATAATTATACCTTTTGGACAGAATTACAAGGGCTTTTTTCCACCATACTTAATTCTTCTGATTTGTAACTTGTCTTTCCTGTTTATTTTCACCAGTATAAAATGTACGGGCTTCAGTTATTGGTGCATCATGTACAATTCAGGGAAGAATTCAAATAGTTCTCTTTATAAGGTTAAAGCTATTGCTTTGGGGATAATTGCTATTAATTATCCCAAAGAATTAGCACAAGCTTATTGCAATAGTTCATTGTCTTCTCATAACTTTTTAATTTCATCAGTAGCAAAAATCAATATAATCTATAATCTCTGCTGGGTATATTTCTGCTAGTTGACAAAGTCTTAATTTTCTTTTTATAATTAATTCAGAGACTTTTTCCACATAAGTTTTTTAATCTTTTACTTTGTTTACGTGGTAAAAATATCCATTCTAAGATAATATCTTCTCTCTGCATTAAAATTTCTGTAGGGCAAATTCTAGAAAGCTATAAGACTAGAATACAATTAAGCTTTGGATTCACTATATCTATATTTGCCTCTTGTAATTTCTCTTCCACAGCTGTCAGTTTTTTTCCACTTTGGTTGTTAATTTCTTGGGACTATATAAGTCTTTGTTACCATCTAAGGTTTTGTTTAAATAAATTCTTAGGTCAGGTTTTATCCAAAAGCTAGTCATGGATTAGAAATGTCTCCTAACAATCTTTGAAAGTCATTAACTGTCCACAATTAGTCTCTCCTAATTTGTGTCTTTCATGTTCTAATTTTCTATAAAACTACTTTTTAACCTAGGTATTTGACAGAGTTTCTTCTGTCTATTTTTTCAGGAAAATTTGTAATCCCCATAAGGGGAAAACTTTCTTTACTTCTTCAACCATTCTTTCTAAAGTATCTGCATTTGAGTCTGATAACAACATGCCATCCATGTAATGGTAAATTATAGACTTAGGAAATTGCTTGCATACTATTTCCAGTGGCTGACTTACAAAGTATTGGCTGATAATTATTTTAAGTATGATGTGGGATTTCCCTCAGTATGCTGTGATTACCATTAATGAATAAAGAAACTGATTTGGACCTATAGCAGGGCAGAACTTAAGTAGGCAAGGAAAACTAAACTGAATGCTGGAAAAAAGAAGGGTGGAGTCAGAGAAAAGCCAGGTAGCCCACAGGGGACACACACTTGGAACTTTATACAGTAACCACAGCCACATGGTGATACACAGATTAATGGAGATAGGTTAAATTATTATGTAAGAGTTAGCTAATAAGAAACTAGAACTAACAGGCCAAGCAAATTTTAATTAATATAGTTTTTGTGTGATTATTTCGGTTCTAGGTGGCCAGGATTAAGAAGCACCATGTCACTACATAAGTAGGCAGTGTAAAACCAAATTTTTCTCTGACCTTTTCTTGTGAAGAATAGTGAAGAAACAATATTTTAAATCAATAACTATAAGAGTCCATCTTTTCGGTGATAGAGAAGGCAGAGGAATTCCAGATTGTACAGGATCCATAGGCTGAATAACCTTGCTGACAGCTCTTAGATCTGTCACCATTCTCCATATTTTTAACAACAAATATAGGAGAATTCCAATTCTGGTTAATTCTTAAATATGGTAAACATCTAGTTGTTCCTGTACTAGCTGATCTAATGTCTGAAGTTTCTCTTCTCTTTAAGGGCATTTGTTTAACCCATATAGGTTTCTCATTTAACCATTTTAAAGGCAAGGCCATTAGTACCTCTGAATGGTTGCTAGTTGCTTTGGGTTCTTGTATAAACTGAATGACTGGTGATTCTTTGTTTATAATATCCTATAATGCGCTTCCCAGAAACATAAGTTCTTGGGACTGCACTAATGTTAACCTGAGTATTCCATTGCTGCAATAGGTCAGGGCCTCATAATTTCACTGCAATAATAGCTACATATGGCCTCAGCTTTTCATTCTGTCCTTCTGGCACTGTGCATTCAACCCATCTCATGCTTTGTTTCCCTTGAGATAGGGTTCCATTTCCTTGGAATTGAATATGTGCCTCCTAAAGAAACCAATCCGGATGCCAAGATTCTGAAGTAATTATACTCACATCCGCACCTGTGTCTAGTAAGTAATTCATCAATTGCAATGTCATTAATACATACTCTTAGAGCTGGTCTTTGATCATAGAAGTCTGCCAAAATATTTGTTTGCTGTTTCCTACTGGAGTTTTTGATTTGTCTTCCATGTCTATTCCATCATCCAAACTAGTATGTTTTTTTTTTTTTACAGCAGGCATAGGATTGTCAACAAAACAAATTCTTTCAGATAATTTTGTCAAATTGATGCTATCCCTCTCCACTGTA
Organism: Alexandromys fortis; assembly: GCF_014885135.2. Taxonomy (NCBI): domain Eukaryota; kingdom Metazoa; phylum Chordata; class Mammalia; order Rodentia; family Cricetidae; genus Alexandromys; species Alexandromys fortis. The sequence continues at coordinate 76,199 of NW_026068141.1, read as the reverse complement.
TTGATCTTCTCAACTAAGTATCCGTTATTAGTCTGTAAAGACTGTATTATTTCTAAAATTGCCTCATTCTTGGCCCTGTTATCAAACTATTTTTAATGAGATAACATGAAAAACAAAACCAATTCCTAGAATCAAATAAAGGAATGTAGAAGAAAAAGCAAATAAGCCTTATAGAATACCATCCATAGAAGAAGCAAAATAATTATTGAACTCCAAGGTAGTTATGTCATCCGTAATTTTTGTAGTTTTTCAGGTCTTACCTGTCATAAGGCAATTACAATGGATTGGAGTAGGTGTAATAATTGTTATGGCCCAGCAGGTGTCACAGTTGCAGCCTCATGGCCAACAGATGCTAGCAGTTATTAAGGCGATCAAATGATTCAGAGAGTTGGGGCCCAGGATAAAGAGAAAACCCAAAGTTTTTCATCAGTGTGAGTTGCAGACTGTGCACTGCAGGGATCGCAGGCAGCAGCAGGTAGATCAGCGTGTAATGCGCCAAGAGTCAACATGTGGGTTGTGAGCCAGGGAGTGTAGCCTTTTGTGTCTGAGTGTCCACTAGAGCCACAGGCAAGAGAGTCAGGGCCCAATGTGCCATGTGCCTGGCAAATTGATCCCAAAAAGGGTAGACTGGACCCCACGTTCAGGTGCCCGATGATGATGTAAATTACAAAATAATCCCACACTAGTTCAGAATTATGTATAATAAAGAGTTATTTATTAAGGAATAGACTCACAGATTACAGTCCTAGATCATAGTTCTCTGCAAGAAACAGGGACCAGGAAACAAATCTAGCAGCCAGAAGCAAGAACTGGAAGTAAGAAAGTGAGTGCACACTTTACAGCTGAATTTATAGTATAAGAGACCACACCCAAATGGGCTTTTGGCAGAAGGAGCTCCCACAGTAGGATGCTTTGCTAATTTTCACTGATGGCTCTTCTAATGGGAGGGCTGTATATGTAGTTAATGGCAAAGAACATGCAATGCAGATAGAACCAGAATCAGCTCAAATACTCGAGCTGCGAGCTGTGGCTATAGTGTTTCAACACTTTACAAATGAGGCATTTAATCTATATACTGACTTTATAGAAAAGTCTGCCAGAAACTATGGGCCTGTAGGCTGAAGATGGATGCCCCTAAATTACAGAAGAACTTTGGATGACTGTCCAGGCAGCAAGATGTCTCTGTCAATTCTAGAGTTTTGAAAGTTGTTTATAATGCACTTGCTGTTTACTTAGGTAATATATCCATCTGGGGTCTTTGATGAAGTTGAAGACGATAGTTATAGGTAAATTAGACATAAAGGTTTCCAGATACAAACAGACTAAGTATTGTAAGTGCAATCCTTGCTTGATACAGTTTCACTATATATGGCTTTGTTATATCATTTTGTTATATATTGTTTTGTCTTTGATGAGGTTGAATACGGATAGTTAAAGGTAAATTAGACATAAAGCTTTCCAGATACAAACAGACTAAGTATTGTAAGTGCAATCCTTGCTTGATACAGTTTCACTATATATTGTTTTGTTATATTCAGTTTTACTATGTTAAAGTTAAAACCTTCCTTTTATTTAGACGAAAAGGGAAGATGATGTAAAATTGATGTAAAATTCCCCTCTGTATGCTATGAATATGTTTTATTGCCTTTGGTTAATAAAGAAGTCACTTTGGACTATGTCAGGCAGAATAGAGGTGGGTCGAGAAAGCTAAACTGAATACATGAAGAAAGAAGGCTGAGTCAGGAAGAGCCTATGAAGTCACTGAAGGAAAAAGATTCCAGAAACTTACCAGTAGGCCACAGCCTCATGGTGATACACAGATTAATAGAATTGGGTTAATTTAAGACATAAGAGCTAGCTATGAACATGCCTAAGCCATTGGCCAAACAGTGCTATAATTAATATAGTTTCTGAGTGATTATTTGGATCTGGGTGGCTGAGAAGTCAAAAAGCAGTCTTTGTTTACACTTCCTGAATTGGGATTCAGAGAGGTAAGCAGACCCAGTCAAAGCATATGACCACCTGTAGGGATTGAACTCCTGTGTGGGGTAGGATATGGGTAGGACAGAAATCCTGGGAAGGAAAACAAAGTGAAACCATTTTCTTAAGTGTATCCACTAAGTCAGGCCTTGACCTGCCCAGAGGATTGACTTTTAAGGGAAGACACAAGTACATCCCGCCATCTGGAGGCAGAATCAACTCTATACTCTAATACCATCAGGTCCAACATGTTGGTCTGGAACAGACTATGTAGTAGCCTAGGAGGCCTAGAAGTTTTGATCCCCCTGCCTAACCTAGAGGTTAAGATTACAGGGGTTCACTGCTATGCCCAACCACATAATACTATTTTTTAAATTTTATTTCATATGTATGAGTGTTTTTCCTATATTTGAATGCTTGGCTCCAAGATGATTGAACAATAGTTTGGGAAGCATTAGGAGATTTGGCTTTGTTGTAGGATGTGTGTCCTTGTGGGTGGGCCTTGAGGATTCAAAAGTCTATGCCATTCCTAGTCAACTCTGTCCCCCTCTCTCTCTGGCTTGTGCTAATGGCTCAGATGTGAACTCTCAGCCACTGCTCCAGTGCCATGTCTGTCTTCTTGCTGCCATGCTCCTCACAGTGATGGTCATGGACTCTGATCCCTAGAATCATGATTCCCATGTTAAATGCTTATAAAGTGTCTTGGTCATGTTGTTTGTCATGACAATTGTTGGTAGAGACTGCTGGGAGAAGCCATGTAGCCACTACAAGAGACAGATGCTGGACACTGGATGGAAACTTACTGGTAGACTATAACAATGTATAGATACAAAGATTAATATAAATAGGTTAATTTAAGGTATAAAAACTAACTAATAAAAAGCATGAGCTAATAGGCCAAGTAGTTTTGTAATAATACAGTTTCTGTGTGATTATTTCAGGTCTGGGTGGCTGGGAAATGAACAAGCAGCCTCAGTCTACAGGCAAGAGAAAACTAAGTAAGACACTGAACACAATATATTATAGAAAACAGACTTTTATTTTGTATTTTTGAGACTGGCTTATTTCATTAAATATGTTGACCTCTAGTTTCACACATTTTTCTGCAAATGCTGTAATTCTTCTTTTTTTAAGGCTTATTCTTTTTGAAGAGAGAGAGGAGGGGGAGGGAGAGAGAGAGAGTACATTTATTGCTAAGTGCATATGTCAGTGATGGTGGCCTCAGAAGCACAAGAGGTACAGACACCCTGGAGCTGGAGTTAAAGTTGGTAGTGAACTTCCATGTCTGTGCTGGAACCAAACTTGGATCCTCTGAAAAAGCAGTGTGCATTCTTAACATCTGAGCTCTCTCCAGCCCAGTACTATTTTCTTTATGACTGAATGAAGGTCCACTGCATCAATATACTGCAGTCTCTTTATCCTTCATCCAGTGCAGGCTACTTAGGCTGAACCCTGAAACCAACTGTTGTTAATATTACTGCAGCACACATGGGCATGCAGCAATTTCTCTCACATGCTGACTTTTGTTTTGGGTTCACATCTGGGATTCGTATGATGACCACATGACAGTTCTATTCTTAGTTTGTGAGAAACCTTGGTACTGATTTCCCTGTTCCTCCACCTCTTCCCCAAACTCTTCTTGACGGTGGGCACGCTTCTGGTGAAATGGAAGCTCAATGTAGGTTTGGTTTTCATTTCCCTGATGGGTAAAGATGATGGCTAATGTATCCATTTCCCTGGGTTGACCATTCTGGAGAAGAGTGGGAGGTTCCTAAGAATCAGTACCAAAGAAAACTCACAAGGCTTGAAGTCCATGAAACTGGACCCAGAAACCAGATTCACAGGACTCTCTCTGAGTCTTTGTAAGCAATGTACAATTGCTAGAGGAAAAGAGACTCTTATTGGAGATGCCTGGAAATTTGTCTTGAAATTCCAGGGATGTAGCTTTCTTGATTCTATACACACAGTAGGGTGAGTCTTTTGGGGACTTCAGTTGCCCCCAATCCACTCTATGCTCCTGTAACCTCTCTTAGGATCGCCAAGCTAGACTTGAGTAGAATTGGTCCTTTGATGTGTCATAGAGATTCTATCCAGGTGAATAGATGCTGGCTTGTGACTCTTCAAGAACTCACACAGCAGAAATGGACATGTGTACATGGAGTTATTGGCATTTGAACTTCTTTTAAAAACTCATTTACTCCTCTATTGGTTGCAATGTTCATTTGGCATTTAGTTTTCAAATTTGTTATACACTCTGAATAATAATTCCCTATGAGGCCAAAGGATAGTGAAGATTCTCTCCTTTCTGTACAGTACCTTTTCAATCTGCTGTTTCATTTCTTGTGAAACTTTTTAGGGTACATGTATATGTATGTCATACACATATGCATAGTGTGTGTATGCATGACTGTGGGATCACCAGCTCATGGACACACATGTGGAGGACAGAGTAGGATGTTGGGCACCTTATTGCCTTGAGCAGAGTCTCTCACTGCACTGGAAGCTTCCATTTCCATGAGGCTGGCTGGACAGTGGGATCTGCCCCACCCCCGAATGCTGGGATTATAGGCATGGATTGCATGCATGGTTCTCTTAGGGTTTCCATTGCTGTGAAGACACACCATGACCA
>NW_026068141.1:61099-70443 GCF_014885135.2 Alexandromys fortis | reverse complement strand
TTTTAGAGGCTCCCATGCTCTGCTGGCACATCTGGTCGTTTGTGGTGAACTGATACAGGGTTGCAGACATCTGGGCACCTGGGCAGCACGGTGGCACACAGCAGTGTGTGCTGTTGAGTCTTCAGCTCTCCCTGGGCAGCATGTCAGCATTCACTGTGGCAGCCACAGTGCCGTGAGCACCGTCTTCTGGGTTTAACAGTTAGATATTCCATGCAGTTAGATCGCCTCTTCTTTTTCTAAGTAAAAGATTCAAGGAATTTGAACTAAAATTGAAAAAAATCATGCACTACTGTGAAGAACATTAGTCACAGAAATTATCATGACCCTAATAATGCCTAATATCTTTTAAATGTCCTCTTTACATTAGGGAAAATAGTAGCAAGGAGACACTCCATGGGCAAAGCGTTTGCTGTACAAGCAAAGGACCTGCGTTTGGATTCCTAGTACCTATGCTGATGTGGGGCACAGCAGTGCACATCTGCATTCCCAGCCCTGGAGAGGCAGGGGCACAGGATTCCTGGAGGTCACTGTCCAGGTGGCCCAGCCACATCAGGGAGCTCCAGGGTCAGTGAGAGATCCTGTCTCAAAAGATAAAGTGGGGAGTAATTGAGAAGGACACCCAACATCTTTGTCCACATGTGTGGTTGCACACCCTTCTGTGTATGTGCACACACCTACACGAACACATCACACACGAATATACATACATACATGCACACCCATACATACAAACACAACACAATAATTAGAGAAAATAAATTTTTACAGCTATGTTGGGCTCAGATAGAAAGTGTCAAGGTGAGTTAGGAATCTGAAATACCGAATAAACAGAAGCCTCACCTACAGAAGCCAGTAACAATAAATACTGTTCATCTAATGCTATATTCTTAGTGATGCTCACGGCTTTTAACTTAAGAGCATCTGAAACCTGGCCCATTGCATTGTTTCCCTAATCCACCTTGGAGCTCTTGAAGCCTAGTGGGTGATAGGAAGGGGTCATTGTGACTCTAATGGTTGCTCCACATATTCCATAAAAACAGTTGATCCTTAGGTGATATTCACTGTCAGCTGGGTAAACAGGTAAGCCATCCAATAAATGCTCATTATTTCCAATTTTATTTGCTATTCTCACCTGGTTTGCCTGTGGCGACTCCAGCACTATAAGGGCTATGGCCCCTCACCTGGGGGAAAGGCTTATTTATTCTAGACACTAGGAGTCGTGTTTCTCACCCCTCAAAGCTCCTCTTAAACAAACCTGAGAATTGCATTTTAAACGTGTGTCTCTCTATATGGCCTGAGGCTTATGACTATAAATTACAACTCAGTTATCTGAAAGTTTGTCAAAGACTTTCTCTATAACAGTTCATCTTTGCTCAGTTCAATTCATAAAAAGAACGCAAAACAGGTTAATAGTGTATAGGTTAGATACACCGCCGCGTTCAGTGTGGTATAGGTTAGATACACCATTGTGTTCATAATGGTATTGGTTAGGTACAACATTGTGTTCATAATGGTATAGATTAGATACACCATGTGTTCATAATGGCATAGGTTATATATACCATGTGTTCATAATGGTATAGATTAGATACACTGCTACTTCACCAGTTTCCATTCTCAGTTTGCTCACCTATGTCACTGAGATCATACTTTATGAGATTGGTTATATGAAAAGTCAATAATACAATGCTATATGGAAAATATGTAATGTTCCCCATACTCCAAATGCTTATATGGACACTTTACTCTTGCTTTACGATTTATTTTATTTCAGTCACGTGTATGTTATGTGTCTGTGTGTGGTTATGTGCACACAAGTGTAGGTGCTCTCAGCTGCTAGAAGTGGGCTCAATCTGGTCATAGGCAGCTGTGAGTCAGAGGATCAGGTTTTACTGCGAGACTTTGTCTCCTAGTAATGCCAGAGGCTGTACCAGACAGTCTCCTCAACATGGATCCCCCAATGTGAACAATAAACCTGCAAGGACACAGCAATAGACATGCCAGAGTGAGGGATAAAGACCACCAGGTACCAACCCTACACAAAGAACTACAGCATCAGAGGAATGCTGGGAGCAGAAGAGTCTTCCCCAGGGAAGAGCACACTCACTGCTCATCCAATGGCAACTGGTTATTCCCAAAAGCATACATATAAATATACAGACTAGAAGGTTATATTAGGAATATATGTATATACACATATGAGTGTAACAATGAAAAAAGAGTGCATCATTTTGAAGAAAAGCAAGAGGGATTTATGGGCTGCTTTGCAAGGGGCAAAGGAAAGGGGGAAATAATGTGATTATATCAAAATCTCCCAAATCAAATAAATAATTAAAAATTGAAAGTATTCAGAAGAACATCAGAAGGCTTCTTTCTGCTTGTTTGTTTTCTTAAAGATGATATAGAAAAGGAGTCTCTGTAGTTTTGGAAACATTAAGAAAGTTTTTTCATCCTGAAACATCTACTAATGCTAACACTGAAATAGATTTCAACTTTTGCTGACTGTAATGTGACAGAATCATTGCCTTTTATGAACAGGAGATTCTCAGTCTCCTTCAAGTCTACATAGTGAGCTGGCCCTCGGTGCCACTGAGTCTTGGCTCTGGACTAGTGTTCTCTGAGTGTGCTATCCTGTTTCCAGTTCCCCAATACACAACAGGGCTTCCTTCTGGGCACTGCAAGTTGTCTGCCTTTCAAATCTAATTGTAAGTAGAACACGAAAACTGCTTTTCTTGAAGAAGTTAATTTACATAAAGTTACCCAGGTTTGGGAAAGTTCCGATAGGAAAAACAATACTTACGAGGGTGTCCTGCCAAAGGGACACCTTTAAAGGTGTCTGTAGCTCTGATCTCGGTTGCCTTGGTGCAGCATTGAGTGAAGGCTTTGACACAGCGCGGGCCTGTTTTCACACGTTTTGCTCTCTGCTCACAGGTTTCATAGGGACTAGGTCTGGCTCCGTCATTACAACACTTCTTTACCACCGGATGTTTGTAAGTCAAAGCTGAAACGATGTCAATACGCGTGTTCTTACCACCAACAGTCGTAGGAATTTCAAGCGTCAATTTCTCTACAATCAAAGGACTCCCTCAGCAGATACTCGGGGAAACCAAGCATTTTACATAATTTTAGGTGAGGAAATAATAAAGAACTGCGTTTTTCGGGGTAAGGATCTGGCCAATGAAATTCTGAGTTTGTGTGAAGGATCATTTGAGAGGTGAACTGAACCTCCACAGACATCTTTTCCCCGCCCGCTGCTTTGCAATTAGGGAAACCCCGTGTCTTCTGCTCTGGTCTTGAATGCAGTAACCGCAGTGCTATACAACTTGTGGACTACCTTGTTCTGTTATTTTCTGTTCCAGGGAATCTGTTGAGTGGAGACTCACGCCTTGGGCTTCATCTATGAGCAGGAGAATGGAGAGAGGGAAGAGTGGTCAGTGTCGTACTGTTGTTATATTACTCAAAAATAGGTCTTGTCCCTGCAATATCACCCATAATACTCTCGTCAACTAAATCGTTTGTTGACTTAACTACTTGACTCGTCACTAATTGTCTATTTTTACTAAAATCATGAGCCTAGAAAGATCCCCCATAAGGTAGGCTCCCCTGGTGACTATACCAGTTCTGTTATGAAGAACATGAATCCACAAGGGCCGACTGGCTTCCTTGGAACTAACAGGCCACCTGACCTCAGATTCCCGAACAGCCACCAAAGCGTTAGAGTACCTTGAATTTTCAGTTCGTGCTGCAGATCACTTATTGCCGTGAGATTTATTTTGAAGGCTTTATCTGTGAGACAGAAGGAGGTGTGGAAGGCATAAAATCCTTCTAAAACAGTCCCACGACGGTATTCTGTTCCACATCATCGCGTCTCTCTAACAACCTCTAACGAGCACTGACTCCCTAGCTGGATACCCAACCAGGACTTCCCACCATCCTGGCCCGGGGCCTCATCCCCACCTGGGAGTGGTTTGTATTAGCTACATAACTGAAAAGAATTTCTGGGAGAAAACTAACGTTCTATAAACGAGTCTTAGGTTGAAGATTACCGTGTTTTTTGATTTCAAAGTGTGTTGTTCCGTTGGTGGAAGCGTCTTCTCTATATTTAGCCTGAATCGTCCATCTACCGTATCTGTGGAAACAAGATGTTTGAAATCATGGAGGTTATCAAAGAGTTTTAATTTATCAAGAGGAACTCTAGTAATTTCTGTTTTAAGGAGGTAAGAATATGTGTATATACATGTAGATACACACATGCATACATGGACGCACATAAACACTTTCACACATACCAAAGTAAAAGTTTGGATGAAAGGTATTTTAAAAATAAATAGGCATAACTGAACATTCCAAAAATAAAATAAATTGTTTAACAATTAGTTTTTTGTATTGTATCTTTTATTGGAGAACTGAAACAACTTCAATATATCCAGAAATTTATGTTAAATTCACAACATAGTAAAAAAAATTATAATAATATGTTTAGAAAGATGGCATACCAGTGGTGAAATCCAAACCTCATATGAGCAAATTTGTATTAGAAAACTAAGCATGGATGGTCTAAAGCATAAAATAACCTGTCCAATAACCTTGTTCCAAAAATAGTTAGTGGGGTTGGGCAGTGGGAGCTCATGCCTTTAATTCCAAGACTTTGGGAGGTGCCATTCTAAATTCAAGGTCAGCCTGTTTACAGAGTGAGGACATCCAAGGCTATGCAGAGAAACCCTGTGTTGAAAGACCAATACCAAAAACCAACCAACCAAACAAAAAATTAGTGAGTACTACAATAAGATTTAAAAAAGATCAATACAGAAGAACCGCAACTTTATAGCGAACAATCCACACCAGTTCAGATTCTCACACGTTTTCTGAGCAGCTTTATTTCATACGAATTACTGCACATCACTGAGGAAAGAGAAAAACCGTATCCACCATGCAGATGTGAAATGCGATCAATGGAGGAGATAGCACGGTTGTCATGACTATTGTCATTGCTCAACAGGTATTTACCGAGGACCGAGGATGCTGCATTGCTGAGCTAAAAGGAACACTATGGACAAGGGCCTTGATCTTAAGGATCCTGGGTTCTAACATGGGGAGGGGGTGATAAAGAAACAATGAATAAGACATGGATAAGAAAGAAAATACACAGGACAAGGAGGTGGAGAGTGAAGTGGACACTACGTCGTATCCAGGGATGGCATTTGTACAAAGTGTCATTTTCCCATGTCCCAGAGAAGAGAACTATGAGGAGAATGTGTTCTGTGCATAGAGGACAACAGACGCCAAGCTGCTAAGACGGGAGAGTGGAGTCTGATGGATTCCAGTGATCTGCCGTGGACAGCTGGCACGAGGTGACTTCTGGGAAATCAGAATCATAACATAGCAGACTCGATTCTGCACTGGGGAGCCTATGGCATTTTAAGAAATTGTATAATTTTAAATCATCCAGATTATTTCAGCCTCCCAACTTCAGTCGACGATTTTCAGAAAATGTTTTCAAAATGAGCCAAACACAATTTCCTTTAGTGAGGACACAGGGCAAGTGACTCTAAAGTGTTTCTACTGGAAAAGTCTGCAGTAGCTATGTATAGTGTAGTATAGTACAGTGTAGTATAGAATAGTATAGTAGAGTATAGTGTAGTGTAGCATGGTACCGTACAGTACAGTACAGTAGAGTACAATATAGTATAATACAGTACATTATAGTACAGTATAGGATAGGATAGCTAGTACATTATAGTATGGTACAGTATAGTATAGTACATTATAGTATAGTAGAGAATAGTATAGTATAGAATAATATAGTACAGTGTAGTATGGTACAGTACAGTATAGTATAGCCTCCCTTGTCTTGTATTCTATAGCATAATACAGTACGGTACAGTATAGAATATTATAGTACAGTATAGTATAGAATAGAATGATATAGTACAGTATAGAATACTACAGTATACTATAGTATGGTATAGTATAATTACAGTACAGTGTAGTAGACTATAGTATAGTATGGGGAAGGATACTATACTATAGAATAGTATAGCTGCCCTTGTCATAGACATTGTGTTCTATGTTCCTTGAGAGCAGGGATTGTGGGCACTTGACTTCTATTTGATAGCTTGCTCTCTTAATGTGAGTTACACACACAAGCAGTGCTCATTAAACATGTATTTTATAAACCTCTGTATGAGCATGGTCTTAAATCCTTGTATATGAACCCAAATAAACAAAATTTCCTACATACACAACACACACACACGTTTTGACTAAATCTCCGCACCTGCTAGGCATAAGTGCTTTCCCAATAAACCATAACCTAAAACTCTCTTCCCAGAGATGGACACTTTGTTAGGGTGAAAAGGCAAAAAGGAAAACTGAAGATTGTTTTCTCTCTAAATTGATTGCTCTCTCTATAAAAAAAAAATGGGTGAGAAATTTTGGGAAATTTTTTTCTGTGTGTGTATCGTGTATTTATTTACTGTTTTGCCATTTGCTGAGGCTGGCTGGTAATACCTACATCTAAGGGATTCTCTTTTCAAGGTGTGCTGGAAATCTGAGACTCCTGATATGCTGGACAGTGCTCTGGTATCTGGGATTCATTTCTGTTTTGCTGAGAAGTGGGCCTAAATTCTAGCATCCTTTGGAAGGCTTCACATAGTCACATGTGTGCTCTCCTTGGTCAGAGCAGGTAGCTCACTCACCTAACCTTTCCTCTGCCCCACAACCAAATGTTCAATGTGGTTTTTTGTTTTTTGTTTGTTTGTTTGTTTTTTCAGAAAACGACTTATTAACAAACATTTTTACATACTTGGGGTTAGAAGGAATTTGGAAGTCAGGAAAAGACACAGCTCCAGTAAGATTGTTTCCTTGTACCTTGTCAACTTCTGATCCTTCAGGGTCCTTTAGAGAAATAAAAATCGTGCCTGCCTTAGGTCATTTTTCATTGTTACAAAGTAATACCCATGACCAGGTAATTTTGGAAGACTAGAGATTTATCTTGGCCACAGTACTGGAGGCCAGGGTTGTAAGGAGATGACGCTGTGCAGGGAGGAGCTGTCCTGCTTCAACTCTGGATGGAGAAGCAGAACTGCAAGCAAGCACTCAGGAAGAGTTTGTTCATGTGGCAAGAATGCTCTTTGCATGGGAACAGCCCTGCTCCGTGTATCCATCTGTGAGTGAAGCATCGCGGGACTAAGCACATACTTACTATGAAAGTTAAGACAGTTTCCCGTGTAACTGGCTCCAAGTCGTCTCGCAGCGAAAGGATGCTAACCTTTACTGCAAAAGAAGTGATATCATCAAAAACCTTGTTGAGCAAGGACTATTCGAATTTTTGAAACAAACATCATCAGGGTGAAAATGATTTAAGATACAGTGAGTGACATTGTCAAAGATTAATAATACATTTTAAAAACATCTTCAATGAGATAAATCTTGTTAAAAACCAAATATAGCCCCTAGATAAAAACTCATATTTTAGGAAAGATGTTTGTTAAACATATATATTACTAAAGATTCTTTCATTTCAACATAAGTTCTCATGATTTACTTATAGTGAATAGGAAAGTTAACTTATGAAAATACTTATGTTCAACTTGCTGGAAACATGTGACTAGTGTAAAATTAGTTATTTCTGTACTCCATGTATTGGGAATGTCATAAAAACAAAAGAGTGAGCTCCACTGTAGGTTGTATGAAACTATACAATACTGCCTTACATTAGGGCTGGAGGGTCGAGGGACAAACTAATGTTTGGTTCAGAAAGCATACACTCTCCTGCTTATGAAAAGTAGCAAGGCTCCAAATTAGCTCCTCCTGTGATATGCTGTGATCATGTGATTATGTTGTATTTGTTGCCCCAGGTCCTATTATTGCTCTCTCCTTATTAAAAGAATAGTGGCGGGCTGGAGAGATGGATCAGTGGTTAAGAGCATTGCCTGCTCTTCCAAAGGTCCTGAGTTCAATTCCCGGCAACCACATGGTGGCTCATAACCATCTGTAATGAGGTCTGGTGCCCTCTTCTGGTCTGCAGACATACATACAGAGAGAATATTGCATATATAATAAATGAATAAATATTAAAAAAAGAAAAAAAAGAATAGTGGCGACATTGAAGAACTGCTGGTCCTTGCACATCCCAGGCAGCACTCTGTCCGGAAACACGTGTCTCTTTGTTTCCTTGCTAAGTAGCCCAGGAGAGCCTGTGATTCCCAGCCTCCTGGGTTCTGGGCTCATGGACATGCACCACCAAGCCCTGTGAGACCCTCCACTCTCTAAATGCTGTGTGTCTCACAGCTGATTCGTGCTTAGTTTTCTTCTTCTTTTCATTCACTTTGGAAGTAGGTACACAGAGCCAGGTGGCAGCAAATACATTCAATTTCAGCTCTTGGGAGGCAGAAGCATGATGATCTCTATGAGTTCAAGGTCAGCCTGGTCTAGCACTATGTGATTTCCAGTACAGACAGGGTTGTTACACAGACAAACCCTATTTTCTCAACAACAAAAAAGTGTTTCACAGAAAAAAAATAGTGGAACATTTCATGTGTTTTCTTCTCTGTTATTATAGAATTTAATCTTTATAAATTTGAATCTGATCCCTTAATATATCTTCCTTGTCTTTGTTTTTTGTGCTCAATATCTTTTAACTTAAAGTCTTTATTTTTTTTTGAATTACATACATGAATAGTATAATTGCATGCCTGTTATTTTTATATTTACACACACAAATACACATGTTTATTTAGTGTTGTTCCTATGTGCATGTTCTTAGGGTGGACTGCTCAGGATTGGATCAGCTGTGGGGGCTCCTCCCTGGGTAAACCCAGCCTCCCTCTCTGAGCAGCAACTGACTGTCTATAGCTGTTCTTGCATGTAGGAGGCATTTAAAATCTCCCCCATGAGGGTTGTGTGTTGTCTACATAGATTCACAACTGCTCTAAATACTTATAGTGCGTGATCATGGCTACCCAGCACCAAACGGTACAACTAAAACACAGTTCCGGACCTGAGATCAGAGAGTGCTATAAACAGGATTTTAGCCATTCTGACAGGTGTAAGATGGTATCTTAAAGTTGTCTTGATTTGCATTTCCCTGATCGCTAAGGAAGTTGAGCATGACCTTAAGTGTCTTTTGGCCATTTGAACTTCTGTTGAGAATTCTCTGTTCAGCTCAGTGCCCCATTTTATAATTGGAGAGGTTGTGGAGTAAGGGGTACACTCATGTATTGCTGGTGGGAATGTGAACTTGTGCAACCACTTTGGAAAGCAGTGTGGCAGTTTCTCAGGAAATTTGGGATCAACCTACCCCTGGACCCAGCAATACCACTCTTGGGAATATACCCAAGAGA
>NW_026068141.1:49545-51183 GCF_014885135.2 Alexandromys fortis | reverse complement strand
TTTGCATGCAAATGGATGGAAATAGAAAACACTATCCTGAGTGAGGTAAGCCAGACCCAAAAAGAGGAACATGGGATGTACTCACTCATAATTGGTTTCTAGCCATAAATAAAGGACATTGAGCCTATAGTTAGTGATCCTAGAGAAGCTAAATAAGAAGGTGAACCCCAAGAAAAATATATAGGCATCCTCCTGGATATTAACCTTCATCAGGTGATGAAAGGAGACAGAAACAGAGACCCACATTGGAGCACTGGACTGAAATCCCAAGGTCCAAATCAGGAGCACAAGGAGAGAGAGCACGAGCAAGGAACTCAGGACCGTGAGGGGTGCACCCACACACTGAGACAATAGGGATGTTCTATCGGGAACTCACCAAGGCCAGCTGGCCCGGGTCTGAAAAAGCATGGGATAAAACCAGACTCACTGAACATAGCGGACAATGAGGACTACTGAGAACTCAAGAACAATGGCATTGGGTTTTGATCCTATTGCACGTACTGGCTTTGTGGGAGCCTAGGCAGTTTGGATGTTCACCTTACTAGACCTGGATGGAGGTGGGTGGTCCTTGGACTTCCCACAGGGCAGGGATCCATGATTGCTCTTTGGGCTGACAAGGGAGGGGGATTTGATTTGGGGAGGGGAGGAAAATGGGAGGCGGTGGCGGAGAGGAGGCAGAAATCTTTAATAAATAAATAAAAAGAACAGGAGGCAGAAGGACTAAAGATGTGGAGGAGGGACGGGTGAGTGTGTGCTATCCAGGGGCAGATTGTCCCTGAAGAGAGCACAAACCCCCTCCCCCAGCTCCTACTGCAGGGCTGTCTTTCTTATGCACGACCCAGCCCCCCAGCACCCCCCCTGCCCTGCCCTATGCTAGGACCAGTGCTCAAGAACGGTTTTAAGCTCCTACACTAAGGCTACCCACCCAGCGTGGTGAGTGCCTGCCTACCGGGCAGGCCTCAAGGTCCCCTGTAAGGGAGTCCGGGCACCTTCAGCTGGGGCTCCAGGGTCTCCTGTGCTCTCCTGGACCCTGCCCTGCCTCCCACGTTCTTCCTTTACTCCCCAGATCATTGGGCTACCAGGCGGCCCTGTTTAGCTGCTGAGGAGTTCTATCTGGATGGGACAGTTCCTGCTTCTACACTGAAGAGATAGACCCAGAGAGTCAGTCACAGCAAAGACTGGACCAAGACACCAGGCCTCTCCTGGCTCCATTTGAAGGAAGAGATGGGAAGGTGCCAAGGCAAGAATTCCTCCAACAACCTGAAAGGCAACATGACATCACCAGAATCCAGGGATCCCGAAATAAAAAGAATTGTACACCTTACTCCAGAAGAATTAGAAGAAATCGACTCAAAAGTGAATTATATGAAAATAATAGAAGACCTTAATCAGGAGGTAAAAAACTGCCATAAACAATTAGAGATTACAAACCAAAAGGTAGAGGAAAAGAATAAATCGCTCAAAGATAACCAAGAAAACCAAGAGAAACAAGAAAAAGCAATCAAACAGGTAAGGGAAGCGGTTCAAGACTTGAAGAATGAAATGGAAGTAATGAAGAAAATACAAACCGAGGGAAGGATGGAGATGGAAAATCTGGGTAAACGAACAGGAACTACAGAGACAAGTACTACCAACAGA
>NW_026068141.1:29812-43890 GCF_014885135.2 Alexandromys fortis | reverse complement strand
GAGTGGGAAGAGGGGGAGGGATATGGGAGGCTGGGAGGAGGCGGAAATTTTTTTTTCTTTCAATAAAAAAAAAAGACAAAAAAAGAT
Organism: Alexandromys fortis; assembly: GCF_014885135.2. NCBI lineage: Eukaryota > Metazoa > Chordata > Mammalia > Rodentia > Cricetidae > Alexandromys > Alexandromys fortis. The sequence goes on along the minus strand of NW_026068141.1, from coordinate 43,803 downwards.
ATGGAGGATCAGGGTGCCTACCAAAGCTCAGAGACATGGTTGCTAAGCTGCACTGTCTGCTTTTGAGCTGAACATACTAGTAGAGCTATTGACTCTGCAGGGGCATGGTGACACATTTTCTTTCTTCAAGGGTTTTTAACTCAAGTCATAGCCAAGTCTTGGTCCCCACACTAAAACAGAAATAGTGCCCTAAGCACAATCCATTTCGACCCTTGGCCTGTACTGTGTAACTCCACGGAGGTGTCCCAGGAAATCCTGTTTCACCAGGTAACAAGGTAAAGCCAGTATGATGAGCAGGTCGCCCACATCCTGTGCTCTCCTCCTTCAGTGCTGTTACCACCTCATGTTGTCCTCCCGTCTATGACAAACCTGCCTGCGCTGTCCAGGAGTCAAGAAGGAGCTGTTAGCAGCCTGTGGAAAAGCCTGTGATCACAGGTTTTGATGTTCAAAACTATGGTCTTGTCTTGGTGTTTCCTCTTCCTGTTCCTAGTTATCTTACCTCTAAGCCTCACTACAAAAACAGGAATATTAGTGTCACCTCCCAATTACACTCACAGGTACAAACAGGACAGAGTCTCCACATGACTCAGCAAAAAAGAAGTAACAAATTTTTACATTATCATTATGATTTCAGTGACTTTTAGTTGCATAGTTTCTAACCTAATTTTTAGTTAATTTAGAATACTAATCTTAGTGTATCAGAGGCAAGATCAATAAAATCTTTGTATTGGAGCCATGACGTAATTGCAGTGCCTGATTTGTGCTAGATAAAGAGATAAGAGTGGTGCCCAAATCTGATATGCATGCAGTCTGATGCTCTAGGAGAGGAAAAACACAGTCATGTATTTCCAGGATCACGGAGGTGCAGGTGTAGCAGAGGACACACTTTTGGATTTTCAGAGAAGAAAAGAAAGGACTGGGTATGTTCTTATGTGCTGTAGCACTTGCCTGGAATGTAGGAGGCCCTAGACGTATCCCGAGCACTGACAAGGAGGAGAGAGAGGAAATGTGCTGGGGGTGGAAGGCCGAGCTGTAGTTGCAGGTTCCTGAAGGGATCCGTGTATGCAGATGCTACCAGCAGGAGTTACTGAGTCAAAGAAAAGATAAAAACGTACTATACAGAAGTCTCACTGCAACCACCTCCATGTGCGTGAGAAGCAGCAGGAAAAGCAACTAACTTGAGTGCACAGCTGAGGGGACATAGCAGAGAAGAGACCTGGGAAAGAGGGTGGGACACAGGCTGTGCAGAACTGCAGGACCCTGGACAATATTCTAAGGTCCTTTATCTTAGAAAGCCTTGGAGACTAAGCCGTTATTCAAAGATGCTTACACTAATAATCCTTCAGGTGTCTTCATATTAAATACATCAGTAGGATAAGGACTTTAGATTGTTCTTATAGGCAGAGACTACTATCTCATATTAGAAGTCGTATTGTTGAAGTGAGATCAACAGTTCTGGCAATGACTCACTGTCTGAGCTGGTGCCAACATCCTGGCCCTGTCTAGGTCTTTCCTTTGTAAGCCAACATAACAGGTGGCCCTGTTAAATGTGTTGATTATCATACAGCCCCATTCACCTCACCATGGACATCACCAGCTTCCGCCAAAATTAGATTGTCTCTACTGTGCACAAAGTTAAACATAAAACAAAACATGACAGTCCTTCTTGTCTCTGTCAAGCAGGCAACAAAAGTACCATGAATGAAAAACCTTCCTGCTCCTTCCTGCAATGTACATCTTCCCTAAATTCATCTCTAATTGTCTAGAGATGGCAAGTGGCAGAGGAAAAGGCAGAAGGTTTTGCAAGCAATGTTGACTTTTCCTATGTCTTATTTTCAGTTCATGGGGGGAAATGTAGATTTTCCTCAGTCACAGTGTCTTTCCTGCCATTCCCCTCAACAGGAAAACTTTAAATATGAAACCATGCATAACAGACACTTTCTCAGGTGGTTCACCGTGGACAATCAGCACTTGGGCACCTCTGTGATGTACGTTAGTCTCTGCCAGAGGTCTAATCCTTTACACAGGGGTGCTTTTTCCATCTGAGCGACTAGCTACTGAATCCAAGATTGTTTTACAGAGAAGATCTTAAGAAAAATTATTTCCCAGTGCCAAAATTGTATTTGCAATCATGTCTTCTCTATTTTTGATGAATAAATTCTCTGACAGGAAAGATAAAGTAATCATTGGTCATGTTATTAATGTATTAATTCCATTATTAATTACAAGTGAAAATGCTATGTGAGAATAGAAAGTCATGAGGATCTGAGTTTCTCTTGAGTTAAGTAGAAACTGGTCTACACTCTATTTCAGATGTTCAAAGTTTCACATTTTTATGTCATTCTCCCTTGGAAGAAGCATCAGATACTCTACCGTGCTGCTGCGGAGTGTACACAGGCTTGTCAGTGTGGACGAAGAGAGAGCCATTGTCATAGAGGATTGGCCTTTTTTCTGATTTTGAAAAATGCTTTGACACGACTTCCAAATACACATATGAATATGAGCTTTGTCCTTCAGACAACTGTTTGTCCTGAATCTGAAAAACAACAAACAAACATCATGGTGTGAAAGTGTGATTGTGAAGTCCAAAAGCGTGCTGACCTTGTAGAGACAAAACCACTGCAAACTGTAAGACCAAATCGAGCTTGTTCGTGCTTTTTGTTTGCTTGTTTTGGCTTGGTTTTTGTTTTTTTGAGACAAGATTTCTCTGTATCTATGGAGATGTCCTGGAACTAATTACTGTAGACCAGGCTGACCTTGAACTCACAGAAATTCACCTGCTTCTGCCTCCCAGGTGCTGGGTTTGAAGGCGTGTGTCACCACCACCTGGCTGCAAAATTGAGCTTGTGCATTGCATAATTTTAAAGAGACACTAGAGACCAGGCTCAGGAATTAAGAGCACTGGTGGCTCTTCCAGAGGACAAAGATTCAGTTCCCAGCACCCACGTGGCAGCTCAAATCACCTGACTTCAATTCCAGGAATCCTACCTCCTCTTATCTCCTCTGTTATTGCATGCTGTGGTGTCCAAATACACGTGTAGGCCAAATACCCATTAACAGGAAATTGTAAAAAAATAGTAATGAACCTATAGTGGTGCATAATTTTATCCAAGCATTTAGGAGGCAGAGGATGGCAGATCTCTGCGAGTTCAAATCCATCCTGGTCTACATAGCTATTTCATGACCAGACAAGGCTATTAGAATATTGTTACAGGAAAGATTACTATCTTGTATGTCAAATTATCTTGTTGAAGTCAGATAAACAGTTCTGGCAAACCACTCTAGGTTGTTCATTTCCAAGCCTTGTCGGGAAAACAGTAAATAATAACAATAACAAACCACTCTAGGCTGTTTATTTCCAAGCCTTGTCGGGAAAACAGTAAATAATAACAATAAAAATAATAATAATAATAATAACATCACTGTATAGCACTACAGAAACTGAGGCAGGAGGATCTTGTTTTCAAGTTTATCCAGGTAAGAATTGTAAAAATCTGTTTTATAACATAACCCAACAACAAAATTAATTAAAACCACTGTGGGACAATTAAAATAAATTAGTTTTGCCAAAATCCCTTCATAGTCTGACATCATAATAAAATGTTAGCATTTTGAGACAAATTATTTCTAGAACAAAGAACTTTTAAAACTAAGTACTAAAACTAAAACAATCAAAACTCCAAGCAAGCTAGGCAATAAATTGGCTAATGAAACTGTCACTCAGTTCATAAGCAGAGAAGCACCGAGGACTGGTGGACATGTGGAAATCTGTTGACATCCTTACCATCTGGAGAGCGCCAGTGACACTGGGATTCCATAGCAGGGGTAACAGCTATCATTGAGAATGGTAACAAACCAAGAATGCCGGGGAAGATGTAGCGGCAGGGAACCCTTATGCATTGCTAGGTGGAGTGAAAATTGGTGCAGGCACAAGGAAAACCAGTGTGGGAGTTCCTAAAAAATAGAGCTACCTCTGGCCCAGCTGCTGCACTTGGGAATCTCTGAGGAGGGATAAAAGCCAACGTGGTGAGAGAGGCTTGCACTTTTCATCACCTTCATCATTGCACTGTTCATGACTCCCAAGCTATGGAGACAGTCTGCTTGTCCATCAACAGCTAAGTGGACACAGCAAATGCAATATACACAACAAGTTTTATTCAGCCACAAAGGACAAAACTGTCGGGAAATGGATGCAACGGGAGGTCTCCATAGAAAGTGAAAGAAGCCAGACTCAGAAGACAAATACTGTGTGTTTTCTGTCACTGTGGACACATGACACAAATATTGTGTACATACACACACGTGACATAAGAGAAGGATGAGAAGAGGGAGAGTGGACGAGGTGGGGTAAGGGGGTCAGTACAGTCAAAGAACATGACACACTTGCAAGAAATTGTCTTTACGAAACCCATCAGTACCCAATATGAACATGCAGAAAATAAAGAAGTTTCTAACCAGTCTGAACATAAATGTCTCAATGAACGACAGTTATTTGACCAGTTTGTCCTTTTTACATCTTGTGTGTTTCCAGAGAGTTCCTGGCTGCAGCAGTCAGCAGTCCCCCAGCATGGGAACTCTGTGTACAACTGGGGAATACTGAGCTTTAGCAAATACTCAAAAGCCCGTGTGCACATTCAGTTAGCAACTCCCTTTTCTAATTTCACCTCAGGATATTTCCTGTTCATCTCCAAATGTTTTCACAGAGAATAGTTTATTTTTAAGGATGTGGGCATGGCACACTTGGCTCAAAATCAAATGTAATTTTCTGCACAGAGTTTGGCGTTTCACTCATCACTCCCCCTGTTACCATCTCATAACCACACAGCTATGGAGCAACAGTAATGACTACAGTTTTACCAAGGCTCAAGTGTTGCACAACTTTTACCAAAAACAAGTAAAAAAAAAAAAAGAATAAGTACATACTGTTAATAGTGTGGAGTTTTGGAATTTATTTTCTGGAGATAAATTAACACAGCCTGAAGAGTAGGTCACTTTTCTATCAGGATAACTTCTTATAGAGATTGTCACATCAAATGCTTCGGTGTAGCCACGGGCTTGAATTACAACATTTTCAGATGCTCCGACATGAAAGACTTTGGGTGCTGAAATGATGAAGCTGTTTAAACTGCAAAAGAAAAGTTTCGTTTGTTTTGCAGGTTTTCTTATACTTTTGATATTTTTTTCTTCACTGAAGATTAGTTTTAAAAACATAGGTTAGGCAGTAGTGGTGCATGTCTTTAATGCTAGCACTCAGGAGACAGAGGAAGGTGTTTCTCTGATTTTGAGGCCAGCCTGGTCTACAAAGTTAGTTCTAGAACATCCACAATTACATGTGTTGTAAAAAATCAAACTAAAATTATATTTTGAAAGTCAAAATTTGTTATGATGAAAAACTTAACTTTTCCAGCATGAAACAGGTTGTAATTAAACCCCAGTAACAGCAAAGATGTTTAGAAAGGCAGTAATCGAGATGTAAAGGCACCAAGACCAATGGCCTGAGTTTGATCCTGGAAACCCACATAGTAGAGTGAGAGAACTGACTCTTAGAAGGTGCCCTTTGACCTCCCCACAACTGCGGTATAATGGGCATGCATACCCCCACACATACACAAATATATACTTATTTTTAATTGCTACCAGTGAAACTCCCCTTCAGATGAACTTTGGTCCGTATTGGGGCATCAGCAATGCAGTCTGCGCATGTGAGGAAATTTCATCTTGTGTATGTTCTCTGCACTCTCAGAAGCCTAGGCCGCTGAGCTTGCACAGGGAGGCATCACTGGGTTGTTTCTGTTTTCTCTGCAGACATGTGCACGGCATCACCTATTTTCCTCCAGGCTCTGTATGCACATCACCATTGACAGAGAACCTTATCAGTCCATAGACATAAACAGGGGCCTTCATTCTCTGTGCTCTCCTGATGCTTTCTTCACATTCTGGAAACTGCCTTCATATTTATTCATCTGTCATTCGCTCATTTGTTCCTTCATTGGCTTGTTTGCTCCTTCATTGGCTCATTAGTTTTCATAGGCTCACTCATTCATTTCTGCTTCTTCAAATACAATTCAAGCTCTAGAAACATCTCCTCCTGCCCTCAGAACCCATTACAAAGTATGTGTAATGACGGATGACCAGATTGTCCTCTTCTTGGAGCTTAGTAAATACATCTGACCATCTGTGCCTATGCTGGTTTCAGGGAGGGTTAACTAAAGGATGCCATCCACATGAATGTGGATAAGAACAACATCACTTAGATCACCTCGTGTAATGGGGTTCAGGCTTTAGGGGGAGTTGAGCTTGAGAGCAAGCATTCTCTCTCCACTTCTGAGCTGCCCCATAGGAGCTCTCCTGCCTGTCACACCCTTCCTGCGATGGTGTGCTATAACCTCTGACATCTGAGCACAATTCATTTCGTTTTTAGTGGCCTTGTCCAGTCTTTTGTCACAATGGCAAAAACCTAACTATGATGAGGATCAAAAAATTTGCTGAATCAGTCAAAGTGATCGACTACTGTGCTGTCATGGCACACTTCCTCATGGTCTCGGAGAGAGGAAAGATTTCATAGCCTGGCCAATGTGGTAGAGCAGGAGAATTCTGAAGACCCCTGGACAAGAATAATGAGGGTCCATGTTTTAGGGTTTAATCTGGATGTCCCTGAGCTGCTATTGCTTGTCGGTTAAATCAGAATAATAAAGGTAGCTAAGGTAGTGGGGTGAGTGTGGCCTTGCAGTGAAATCTCAGAGTAGATGCGTGTGCAAGCTTATGGTATCAGTGCATGTTTCTTTTACACTTGTATTTGCACAGACACATTTGTGACAAAGACAGGAGGGAATTTATGTGCTAACCAGGAGACTGCAGTAAAAGTCTAGCCTAGAGTACCAGCTAGCAGGGGGCAGAAGGCAGAGGTGCACATGGGCATATGATCTGAGTCCAGCCTAGACAACATGCTGAAACCTCATCTTACAACAAATAACAGAAAAGAGTAAGTTCAGTGAGATAGCATTCAGTTAACTTCCAATCCTAAGATGTTCACATTGTTTACATGGACAGGATTCTGGTAGCAAGAAAATTAGGACAAACCGGTTTATGATGTAGCATTATGATGTAGATATTATAAGCATAGTTTTTCATTTCTTCTGTAGTGCAAATTCATCATGACCCAATATAAAATAATTTTATACATCAATAATTAAAATTCAGCAGTTGGTTTTATAAGAACACCGTATTTGAGTTAGACCCACTTAACTGCACTTAGACCAAGAAAAGCACAAACTAAGCACCAAGTACTTGTAGGTAATAACTGCCAATATAATTGATTATCTTGGTTTTGCTCTGCATATCTGTTGACTAGGCAATGAATAATCATCTCGGTCACTGTTAACGGTAACCGTCTCATGGGATCAGTTTTGTTGTTAGCCGCTCATCAAATCCGGACGTGCCCACGGCTCTCATGGTCAGCTGAGACTACCCACTCATTATATCAGGAGCAGACAGTTATTATCGAATCAATACAACCCAAGTCTCCTTTTCACTCACCACAGGTAAGACGCCCAGGAAAGGGAAGATGGCTCATTTTACTTACGTTTGTTCCTGTCCCCAAGTTTTGCCCAGGAAAATTAAAAAGCCAAGTGCTCCCCAAAGGCCCATGGCGGAAAGTGGCATAAACCCGTGAGTATGACCTTCTTGAAGCTACTGTTACTTTAAATAAACTGGGTTGAAGAGTTTAGGTAAATTAGTTTTCTGGGTAATTATTAACGTCAGGGAATACAATCTCTGAGTGAGAAAGTTAAAATCAGGAATGGGCACATGAGGGTGTGTTAATAAACACAAAACATGTTTTAGTATCCTGTCATTTCCAGTAATAAAGACAGCGGTGTTTGACATCACCTTAGACCCAGGGACTTGTTTTTATGAATACAAGTAACAGGGTCCTAACCTGGGTGCTTGCCACTGTGCAGGAAGGCTCAGCGCTGGGAGCCAGGAGCCGCTTTCCTCTGACTTTCTTCGCTCGGCCAGGTCCTTTGTGCTGACACCCTGCTACCTTCAAACTTGATTCTGGCAGGTTTTATTTGTCTCTGAGATTTATGGAAGACTCACCTGGATTTCATTTTAAATGCATGGTTTTAGAATGATTTTGGCCAGCCTTTAAGTCTAACACTCAGGAGGCAGAGGCAGGCAGATTTTAGCGAGTTCAAGGCCAGCCTGGTATACAGAACAAGTTCCAGGACAGGCAAGGTTTCAAAGAGAAACTTGTCTTGGTAACCAAATAAATGAAAGATAGATAGATAGATAGATAGATAGATAGATAGATAGATAGATAGATAGACAGACTAATAGAACAAATCTGACCTGAAGAAACAAAAGTAGCATCCTTGGTACTGGTGATATCCAAGGGTAACCTAGGTCTGCAGAGATGGTCCAAGGACTAGATCCAGGGTCCATCCCAGTCTAGAGAAGAAGCAGTGCAGTAGATGGAAAAGGGTTGTGTAGGCATGGAAACCCTACTAGAAGCTCCTGTGATTCCCTAGACAGTAGACACTCAGTGCTTACGGGGATGTGAGTGTGTGAATCCCCGTGTCCCTCCCCAGAGTTTGCATGAAGTCATAGAAGGCCTCACTTTATACCTCCATGCTCCAGTGAGGGTTTCTACAGTTTACTACAGGAGGTCAGTATGAGCAGAGTTAATAGTATTTCCCATGACAGTTGGTTTTCTTCTTTTTTAAATCACTTTTGGTTTTGGAGGCAGAATGTCTCTATACAGCCTTGGCAGTCCGGGAACACACTGTAGACGCGACTGGCATTGAACCCATGGAGACGACTGTCCTGTGCCTCTGGGGTGCGGGGATTGGAGCAAGTCCAACTACATCTCACAAGTTGATTTTCATGACTCATTTCCAATTAAGTAAATTTAAGCAAAAGTTAATTTTTAGAAATAAAATAAGTTTATTTTATATGTTATGTTCATTAGATAATTTATTTAGATTTTCTTTTGTCAATCATTTGTACATTTGTTTATGATGTGTCTTGTATTTCAAGGTAAGAAAAGAAATGTCCAGGAGCTGGATATGTATATCAGTTGGTAGAGGCCTGTTGAGCATGCTCAAGGTCTGCGTTGGACCCAGACTCACAGGACTGTCAGGTGTGATAGAGTACACCTGTAGTCACAGCACTAGGGAGGTAGAGGCAGGAGGATTGGAAACTGTAGGTCATCTTCAGCCACTAGTGAGTTTCAGACCATCCTGGGTGACATGAGACCCTGTCTACAATAATAATAATGATAACAGTGTTGATGATGATAATGAAGAGATGTCTAAACACAGTCCTGTAAGTCAGAATTTTGGTCACACTCACAATAGCATCTTTACCTAATTAGTAAGGTTCTATTTAGTAATACTTTAATCCTGAATTTGTCAAAGAAAAAGGAGTGGGAAGAAAAATTCTATGCACTATTTCACTTAGAGTAGTGTTCCTTTTATACAAAGCATCACAATGGAAAACATCCACACTGCCGTCCAACTAGCTATCTCATTTATTTCCAAAGAAAACCTGTAAAATGATTAACCTGGGTTGCAAAAGATGAGCCAGGTTAAAGCAAACAGTGCTTCTGTGATCACTTTCGGGAAACAAAACCCAAGAGTGTAAGGACCGCCCAGTGAACACCTACCAGCTTTACTTCAATTGCCAGCAATGGGCGCTGTCTGTGGTAGGAGAGCAAACACTAGGAAGTGCTGTTCTCAGACCACTGCTGTGGGAAGTGTTTACAGGATGACAGGCTCAGCAAGTCATGGGCTCAGCTGTTTAATCCAGCTGTCTTCTAAATGTCATTCAAAGATGGGCTTTCTTCAGGGTTTAAAATTAATATTTCTTCAAGTGCTCAAGTGTTTGATTGCTGTGTGTGGAATAGGATTGTGAATAGGAGAGTGGATGGTTCACCCTTCTTTTGCACAAATATCGCCTTCCTTCCATTTTTCCTTCCTTTTTTCTTCCTTCCTTTCCCCTCCCTCCCTCTCTCCTTCCCTCTCTTCCTTTCTTCCTTCCTCTCTGTCTTTCTTTTTAAGGCAGATTTTCTCCTGTTGCGCTGAGCTGATGCTCAACTCTGCTTAGAAACCTGAGGGTAACTGAACCTTTTGCAACTGTCACCTGGCTTCTGGGGACCAGATGTCTTTGCTTAGAGTGTTGTCTAATTTTTATATCAACTTAACACAAACTAGAGTCATCTGGGAAAAGGGAACTTCAGTTGGGAAATGACCTCATTAGAATGGCTGGTGGGCAAAACTGTGGGAATTTTCTTGATAGATAATGGATGTGAGAAAGCCCTGTCCATTGTTTTCAGTGCCATACTTGGGCAGTTGGTTCTGTGAGCCATATAACAAAATAAGCTGAGCAAGCCATGGGGAACAAGCCAGTGAGAAGCACCCCTCCATGGCCTCTGCATCATCTCCTTCCTCCAGGTTCCTGCCCTGACTTTCCGCACTGATGGATTGTGATGTGGGACTGTAATCTGACATGACCTCCCCCAGCCATGTTGCCTTTGCCAGAAACCTGCACGACATCCTGGTCCCCAAGTCTCTCATGGTCTGTGTCCTGTTCAGTTCTCTTGTATTCGCTTTCTTCATTGTTATTAAGTGGCTGTGACATGAAGGGGCTCTGGAGGGTGTGTCTGTCAAGTGAACACTCTTTACTTTCTTATTTCATACTTATTTACTAAAGAGAAACAGTCTAGAAATCAGCTATTAACAAAACCACAGGCTTCCTTTTATGAACAAACAAAGAGTCTTAATGTATGATTTTCAAGGTGAAATAACTTATAGGAAACTATCAGTGGGATCTAAATGAGCAGAGTCCCAGTATTCTGTGCGTTGCTGTTAGAAGTTCAGCTCACCACACTGTTGGCCTCCGGTGCCTGCTGCTGGTTAGCACAGGGGAGCTGGAGTGATCCGTTCCTGTTCCCTGGAGTCCATGCAGTCTGAGGACAACCAGAGACACAGGGCTGTCTCCCCTGAAGCAGAATCTTTCTAAATGGTGAACTGACAAAGATGCAAGTTTTATTTAGCAGTGGTGGGCTGCCACAGGGGTTTGTCCTTTAAGATGATTTTGGTTTCAAATCCAGTCCTCTGCCTCAATAGTGTTAGTATTAACTTATTTATAGCATGTACTCACAAAGACATGTCTTCATAAAGAGGAGGAATGTGTGTATTCCCTCTATATGTGCCTACAACCCCGGCACATCCACAGTTACCTAAGTGCCTCCACCAGCAACTGTGTGCAAGGGGACCTGGGAATTCAAGCTATTTCCAGTTGGGGGCCTTAAAGCAAATTACCTCTTGTTATCACGTTGCCTTGATATCCTGTGTATGTATATTTGAATAGTATTAAAATACATTTAGTTTAAAGTATGTTCTCCAAAAGCAAGATTGATAGAGACGTTCTCAGTGTACCCAGAGCGGAGTCACTCCAGGTGAGCAAGAGTCAGGCAGTCTGGCTAACTACTCCATATGCGCTTCCAAGTCCCATGGGAAAGCCGTGTGGAAGCCCTGGGGTTGTTGACACAGGGTTTATTAGCCTTTGATGTAAACCACAAACAATTTCTTTCATGTGTTCCCGTTCATACCATTCTTGTTACTTCCCTTCACCAACTTGAGCAAATGCAAGATGAAGTCAGTTTTTCATTGCTCAGACTAAGACAAACATATCTACTATAGTTTTGATCTAAAGTGTCCCCCAAACGGCTATTGCCAAAACCTTGTTCCAGGTGGTCCTGGTGAAAGTCAATGTGTCACAAAGCAAAACCAAAAGTCGTGAATCTGTGGAAGGACTGGGAATGTCTAGAGGGCAATACTGAGCTTGGAGTCACCAGAATATAGCATGTAAATGTACAATATTGTCAAGTAACAAAATTAAAAAAGATTAAAGAGTAGTATTTCATAAGACTAAGAAAAATAAAACATTTTTTCCTCAGAGTGGTGTTTCTGGGAGTTGGGGAATTGGTTTATTTGTTTGTTGTTTGGTGAGACAAGGGTGTCCTCCACAGCAGCAGAAGGGGCTCCTCAGAACTGAGTTATTTTAGAGACTGGAGAATCGTGTTATGTTCTGTGATATCCTGGAATTTTTGATTCTCTTGCCCAGTTTCCCCAGGGCTGGAACTGCAGGCACATGAGTTCTTCTCTGCCTGCTATGGAACCTTTAAACATGGGCCTAGCAGGACGTCTCCAAGTTCCTTGGGGTACACCCATTAGTGAGACTGGGGTACACCCGTGAGTAAGACTGGGGTACACTGTGAGTGAGACTGGGGTACACCCATGAGTTAGACTGGGGTACATTCTTGAGTGAGACCTGGATACACCCGTGATCCTGGGGTACACCCATGAGACTGGGGTACCTCATGAGTGAGACTGGGGTACTCTGTGAGTGAGACTGGGGTACACCCATGAGTGAGACTGGGGTACACCGTGAGTGATACTGTGGGTACACCCGTGAGTGAGACAGCAGTCTTTCAGTCTCTGTTTCTGCTCTGCCATGAGCAGTTTGGTTCCTCTCGTCACTCCTTCCCGCCATCATGAGCTGCTCCTCTCTGCACTCCCGCCTGAACACAATGCGCCTCCCCAGTCTCTAAAACCATGACCCAAACAGACCTTTGCTGTTTATGAGTTGATTCTGTCAGGGGGTTGTTGTAGTGATGGGAAGCTGAGCTACCCATTTCTCTTCTCCCTGTGGTCAAGATGCCCTAACTTTATAGCAAATTGAAACCTCCTCCATAAACAAATATAGAAAGGGACTCATGTTCGGCCCACTAATCTCTTTGGTCACAAAACCCACATTTTTCTCACAGTCTTATATTGCTCCATGTTAGTTCTTTCATCTAATCATAGTGTCTTGTTACCCGCCCATTGGCTTGCTGCAGTAGCCAGCCGCAGACATCCCCTACTGACCCTTGCCTCCCAAGTATCCATACACGTGTGCCGCTCTCCCAAGGTGTCAGGCTGTCACAGGTCACAGTTTGACTGTGCCAAAGTGAAGGAGTATGACTTGTGAGGTTAGGTCCAAGTGACATTGCTGCTCCTGCGCTGTCCAGTCATGAGAGAAACCAGACTCCACAAAATGAGCACATATAAGAACCCCAAGGTAGGACGGCCCAGTTGATAAAGTACTTGCTATGCAAGTAGAAGGACCTGTGCCCGACTCTGCCTCAGCAAGTTCATGTACACACATGCAGCATGATTAATAAAAACCCAGAGACAGAAATTGAGGTTCAACCTGAAGGTCAGAAAACAAACCAGCCAGCCACAGGCTCCTACCTCTACCTCAGTGTGAAATGGCGATCCTGCCTCCAGTAATCTCAGAATGAGACTGTCTGTGAGAGATGTCTTTTCCTGTCTTATATAACTCTCTAGGGCTGGGATTAAAGGCATGCACCACTGGGATTAAAGGCATGCACTGCCCAGTTTCAACGGCAAACTGGTGTGGCTACTGGGACTAAGTATGTATCACCACTGCCTGGTCTTTAATGCTGACCATGGGACTGTTTTACTCTCTGATCTTCAGGCAAGCTTTATTTATTAAAATACAAATGAAATATCACTATACACACATGCATGTGAACACATATGCACACACGTGTGCCCCCCCAGGCCTTGGCTCACAGTCATGTGAACAAGTCGCACTGTAAGTGAACCCTACAGCTCTAGTCTTCCTTTTGGATGACTATAGCCCAGCTAATATTTTGACTGCAACTTCATAAGAGAATTGAAGTCATGCTCACCTAGCTAAGCCATTGTGAAGATGGTGTCTGCTGTTATTTTATTTTATTTTTAATTTATTTATTTCTTTATTAATTAATTAAAGATTTCTGTCTCTTCCCCACCACTGCCTCCCATTTCCCTCCCCCTCCCCCAACCAAGTCCCCCTCCCTCGTCAGCCCAAAGAGCAATCAGGGTTACCTGCCCTGTGGGAAGTCCAAGGACCACCCACCTCCATCCAGGTCTAGTAAGGTG
>NW_026068141.1:0-25214 GCF_014885135.2 Alexandromys fortis | reverse complement strand
TTTTCTTGGTTTCCCAGGGTCTCATGTACGTATTTACTCAATTCTTCAAACTTTTTGTTATACTTCTCATCCATTTCTATAAGGGTGTTTTTTACATGTTGTTTAAGGGACTCTATTGCTTTCATAAAGTCAATTTTTCCCACTTCTTCTGTGTTAGGTTGTTCAAGTCCTTCTGTTGTAAGATCATTGGGTTCTGGTATTTTCATGTTGTTTTTCGGATTGTTGGGTGAATTCTTGCCTTGGCGCCTGCCCATTTCCTCCTATCGAAGCTATCTTATGGGTCTTTTAGAACCGGGTTAGGTTTCCTTGTTGGCCAGGGGCTCCTCCTACAAAATGCTGTCGCTCTGTTTCCTGGCTCCTGTAAGGGGCCCAGTTCCCTCTCGCCCCTCAGAAGGGTCTTCAGGAACAGGTCCCGGTTCCTTACCAACCAAAAGCCTACCTCTTTGCTTTAATTGTAGTGGGGCGATTTGCTCTCGGTGTTGTGCGCTGGTCCCCGCTGTCTGCCGCCTCCTGCACCTCCCTGGTGCTCTCTGGTGCTCCCTGAGCCTCAGCTGCCCCGGTGCTCTGCCACCCCGCCTGGGCCTGCACAGGTGCTCTGCCGCCCCGCCTGGGCCTGCGCCTCTGGTGCTCTGCTGCCCCGCCTGGGCCTGCGCTGCCCCGCTTGGGCCTGCACCACCCCGTGGGCCTACGCCAGTGCTCTGTCACCCCGCCTGGGCCTGCTCTGGTGGTCTGCCGTCCCGCCTGGGCCTGCGCCGGTGCTCTGCTGCCCCACCTGGGCCTCCTGCTGTTATTTTAAAACACTGAGTTTATACTTAATAACACTGCAGTAACTTGTATACCTGCATCCTTTTCTCAAAAGATAATACTCGTGAAAACCTCCTACATCCACCCTTCCACTAACAGATGCATACTCTTTGTGCATCTATGTTTAATTTCCAAGCATATATTGGGATATTAAAGAACAAGTTGCTTAAAGCTAAATCTAACTTAAATTTTAATTTTTTTTTAAATGGGGTTCTCCTAAATGCCTTGGTTGGTCTAAAACTCAATATATAGACCGTCTCTCCCTGGAAAGTGTTGGGATTACGCACTTAAACTCCCATGCCCTCCTGAAAGTTCGTTATGGACGTGTCGCCTGCTTGTAGGAAGTTAGTATAGTCCCAAAGTGGGAATTTATTCTGATCCAGCCAGGACCTGGGAGCAACTCCTTCCTAAGGAGATCCATACATACATAAAAAAAAAAGTTAGCGCAAAAGCCAAATACCACATAACTTTTCCTATAAAGTTTTAAAATTTATTTTCATTTATTGTGTATGGATGTTTTGCCTCCCTGTATGTCTATGTACCACGTACATGCCTGGTGTCAGAAGAGCCAGAAGAGGATGCCCGACATGGTTACTACCATACCAGGTGTGCTGGGAATTGAACCCGGAGCCTCTGGAAGGTCAGCCAGTGATATTGACCTCTGAACCATCTCTCCAGCCACCCACAGAACTTCAATGGACTCTTTCCTCCTAAAGTAAGTGGTAACTATTGGAACCCCTGTTTGTGGGTTTCAGCGATGATGCAATAAGTGAAATCCAACTGAATCAATAAAGCCAGGCTTAATAAACAGATCAAAGCAATCCTGGGTGATTCTCAGAAAGGCAGGTCTAGAGACCTGGTCTTCAATACCCTGTAGGCACTTTTGAGCAGCTCCAGGGGAGGAGTTGCCAATGGCAGGCTTTCTGAGGGGCGGGGTCTGCAATGGGAGGAGTGGGACAGGAGCAGAGATTCCCAACACTAAGCCTCATGCTTGTTCTGTCTCCACCTACTAAATTCATATAATTTTCTTCTTCTCATTTCTAGACCCCCTTGTTACAGGACACTCTCTGGACAGGTCCATGAAAAGTTTGAATAAAAGATACAGTGATTCCCTGTTGGCAGGAGCCCTACATGCTGATAGGCGTGACTAGTTTAGCATTGCACCCACTGTAAAGACAAAAACAACCCAGGAACAATAACATTGAGAAGAGTGAGAGTGGATGGACAGGGTCAAGCAGAGAGAGGGCCCAACGGCCAACATGGTTTTGAGCATCTTCAGCAGCAATACCCACCCAGAAAAGCCACAGGAATGGATGTATTTCCTCCAATTAATCTCTTAATTCCCAAGGTAAGATGTGATTTTTAGTATTCAGGCATCTGTACTGGCCTGTCCTTGGGGTCCTGACAGGACACATCCAGGCTGCAACCACTAAGAGCACCTTCTATGCACTGTCGCTGTGTTCACTTTTAAAAGGTGGACCTTTTACACTTCCTGTCTCTTTTTCTTTTCTCTCTCCTTCTCACTTTTTCTCTTTTACCTAACACTTGTCCCCAGGACCTGGTCTTGTCTCTCTGCCCATTCTCTCTCCTCTTACAATAAACCTCCTATGTAAGTATTGTTAAATGGCATGACTTCAACTTCTGTTCATGGTGTTTTTAAATGATACCATTTCCATGACCTGGAAAGGCCCTCCTGTGTGTCCTCCTGCCTGCTAGCAGTTGGCAGGATGCCAGGACCCTAGAACCTGGTCCACGTTTGACAGCCTTGCTTTTCCAACTAATGAATACTGAACCCCTCCATCTAACATCAGCACGATTGGTGAGCCCCACTTTTCCACCTCTGTTCATTTCCACAAGTGAGGACTTGTCTCTTGAGCATGGTTTCTTTCCTCTTGGCTTCATTAAACCCAGGTACCAGGCAACCACGGCACTCTCATGCTTAGAGCCCTTAGCCCCTGCTCTGTGTTTGACAGATCACTTAGCAGCCTCTGCAGTCTCAAAATCGACCCTCTCTGAAGTCCTGGGATGCTAGGAATGACAGACCCTGAGTCTCGCTTGTCTGCCTCACTCATGGGAACTGCATCATCATCTAACCTCCAACTTTTGCACTCTTTATCCAATTTAAGGACTTCTAAAGGCATCCACTTTTGCAGTCAGAGCTGGCCCAACTATCCCTTAGATCTTGCTTTCTGATCTGCTTGCTCTCTTCTGCCTTCAGCAAATCTGCCTTTACTCACTGGTGGCATTGTTTTCCATTCCTAGCAACAACTGGTCTCTGGTAGGGTTATCCACCTCATCCCCCTGGAAGCGAGGCTTCCTTTCTCAAGCACAGTCCTTTCCTCATCTTTTGATTTTGCTTGAAATCCTGGTACCAGACAACTGTGTCTCTCGTGGGCTCAGAGCCCTTGGCCCCTGTTCTTGTATGACGATTGTTTGAAACAGCTTGTGCCCACTCAATCTGATCCTCTCTGGATCCCTGGGATGCCAGCATATTCAGGCTTCGGATCTTCTTTTGCTATCTTCCTCTTCCTCATCCTTGGCAACGGTGTCATACTCCTCCTTGTTCCCCTTTAACAGGTGGGTCTTGCCCACCTCCTGTCTCTTTCTCTCTCTCTCCCTCTCTCTCTCTTTTTCTCTCCCACTACTCTTCTCCCCAAGGACCAATCTCTGCACCTGTCTCTGCCTCCTCTCTGCCTGTTAGCATCCAGGCACACCTGGCCCTGCCCCTTGAGGTCCTGACAAAGTGTGTCACCCAGAGTCACACCTGGGTGCAGGGCACCCTGTCCCTTTAAAAGGCAAACTCTGCTACTCTTTTCTCTCTTCCTCTTCCTTGTTCTCTCTGTGTCTCTCTCCCTCCCTCTCTTTCCATGAGGTGACTGCACTACCTTCCTCTCTCTTCTACTCCCTTCCCTTCCTCCAATAAAACTTCTCACATAAACTCCTACTGCAAGGTGTGTCTGTCTCTCACCCGCTGTGGGCTCTCGTCTGCTGTGGGCTCTCACCACCCGAGCCAAGGTCTCTCTCACACAGAATTATAGCCACCACCCACCATGGCTAAGGCTTAACCTGTCTTGGGGCTAGGCATCTCATGCTTGTGTTCAAAGTGCCTCCTTCTCCAGCTTGTCCTGTCTCTGTTTGCTTCCTGCCTCCCCCCAGTCACCACCACTGCAATGCCATCCCGCTTACTGGAGGGAGGGGTGTTCCTCTTTCCAGCTAAGCTGTGGACAGACCTGAGACTAGCTGCCTATGCTCAGATGTTTCCTGTCTGTTTCATATGTGTGAAAGAATGTGTAAACTGTAGCCACACACATGTGTTTCGGAATGTCCTGTATGTGGGTGCTGTTAATTGGGTATGTTTAAAATCTGTATTACTACTCAAAAAAAAAAAAAAACACCTTGTGGTCTGTCAGTACTTTATAACACATGGGCAGGCACCATCTTTGGTAAGGGCAGGTCAGATGACCTAACAGCCATCTTTACTGAAGGTGACCATGTGATCTCTGCCATTTTGTTAGAGGTTAAAAGAGTGACTTCACCGCCATATTGACTAAGGGTCAGATGACCTAAGGGCCATATCTGACTAAGGGTCAGATGACCTAACCACCATGTTTACTGAGGGTGGCCATGTGGACTGGAAGCCATGTTTACTAAGGTTAAAGACTACACTTCTTAATCCTAATGAGCCTTCTTTCTGTTCTTTCTCCCTGTGTGGCCACGGGTGGCCAGTGAGTCGGGCAGGTTCAGAGTTGGTGCTCTAACGCTGCACCTCCATTTGGTCTGTCTAGGGCTTGCTGCAGCTCAGGGGTGTGGAGCTGCCCTCAACTTCCCTCCAGGTGATGGTGAGGACTGAGAGATCCCATGGTGTGGTTCCAATTCGCATTGTATGGGCTGCTAAGCTAAATCATCATATATGTTCTAAAGGTATCTTGATTCCAAAATTTGAGTCTAAGGATAGGATGCTTTGGAAAAGAGGTTTTTCTTTTGTTTTCACAGAAGATTAGAACCTGTGGATTGCTTCCAGACAAATATGGTATGATGGAACAAGACCCCTGAAAGGTTGATATGAACACCCCCACAAAGAAAATACTTCACCCAATAAACAGCAGGAAGCAGTTTGGAGAAAAATAACTATGCTCATATTCCCAAATATTGTCTATAAAAGTTTATTTACATGTAAAGGGAGGATATGATATAGATATGAACAATTTGCATTGGTATGGATATTGGTTACTTAATACGAATTTAAGATAAATTTTTTATACTGTATACGTGTATTTCTGTTCTTGATTAAGGTATTGTGATTGAGTAGTTCATTTAAAAAATAATTAAGAAATATAGGTTAATAGATAATCAACTATAATAGTCAAGCTTGTAGTCATGTTAGTTAGATTTTCTAGATGTATAGAGATATATTTCAGATGGATAGACATTCTTCAGGCCTTTCAAAAACTACAGAATATGGCATTGAAAATGTTTTCAAGAACTTAAGATTACAAAAGGATGATGGTATTAAAGAGGCTTCTTATGGAGTTGCTTAGTCATTTGGGCAAGATACTGCTCTTGCCTAAACTGCTTCACTGGGCATGCAAGACCCACAGAGAAATGACTACTAAACTTGCCTAAAGGTGAGATAATCCTCCAGGGTCCCTGCATCATGAAAGAGAATGTGAGCCTTTCCCACAGAATACAGAAGAAAGTGACTAAACTGTCTTTGAAATTTCCTGCTTCATGGAAAAGTGTGCTGGAAACTATGGGCCTATAGGCTGAAGATTGACGCCCCAATGGTACAGAAGAACTTTGGGTTACTGTCCAGGTAGTGAGATGTCTCTGTCATTTCTAGAGTTTTGGAAGTTGCTTGCAATGCACTTCCTGTTTACTTAGGTACTATATCCTTCTGGAGTTTTTGATGGAGTTGAAGAATAGATAGATAGTTATAGTTTTCCTTAGTTATGATAAAAGATAAAGTAAATAACAATATTGTAACTGTAATTCTTGCTTGATACCTATTTTGTTATATGTAATTTTACTATGTAAAAGTTAAAACCTTCCTTTTTATTTAAACAAAAAAGGGGAGGTGACTTAGGAGCCCCCTCTGTGTGCTGTGATTACCATTAATGAATAAAGGAACTGACTTGGCCTGTTGATGAGGAGAACTTAGGTAGGTGAGGAGGACTGGACTGAATGCTAGGAGAAAGAAGGGTAGAGTCAGAGGATGCCATGAAGCTATAGACTAAGATAGACATGCTGAAACTTTGCTTGTAGGCCATGACCTCATGGTGATACACAGATTAATAGAAATGGGTTAAACTAAAATGTAAGAGTTAGCCAAGAAGAAGCTAGAACTAATGGGCCAAGCAGTGATTTAAATAATACAGTTTCTGTGTGATTATTTCAAGTCAAAGCTATCTGGGTGGCCAGGAATGAGCAAGCATCAGCTCCTTGCAATGTAATCACATTTAGATTAATGCAGAAAATGTAACTCTTTTTAATTTATAATTTTATTATTTTTCTTTGAGACAGGGTTTCTCTGTAGCTTTGAGCCTATCCTGGAACTAGCTCTTGTAGACTAGGCTGGCCTCAAACTCACAGAGATCCACCTGTCTTGGCCTCCCAAGTGCTGGGATTAAAAGCCTGTGCCGCTACCATAATTTTCATTTCTTTTGATAAATAAATGTTTGGTGTTCACTTAATATTGCATTGAGTCAGCATGTTTTGTGCATAATAATACAACTGTATTGAAATAAAGTTTGTTTGATTCAAGCATAAAGCAAAAGTACTAAAAACAATCTATGGTATATTATATACATTATATATTCAGATTTTTATCTACCTCACTCAGACATTTATGATTCTTTATGATGACCCTAAATGAAAAGCTTGTTCTTTATTTCACACTTCCCATTATATGTATGTAAGCTTGTCTCACATCACAATTAATTCCAAGTGTATAAAATGTATCAACAAACATTCATTTGTGTGATTTACAAAGAAACAATTCACATATAAAAGACATGAGATTATAGGGATCATCCATGATAATCTCAATAGAGGCCTGAGTCAATACCCAAATGGATACACAGAATGTAACTGGGAACCTATAGGTATGAAAGGTCTAGAAGAAATAAAAACAAGCTATTGTGTCTTAGAGCATGCAGTCACCATTTGTTAGGGGTTTGGTAAAGACATGGACTTCAAGCAATAAGGTTACTCTACATTATTGGCTTCAATTAGTCTCACCAGTGCTTAGAGAGCTAAAGGGAAGAGCTATTGGAAAGAAGAGGCTAAAGCCTTAGAACAGCAGGGAAGAGTCAAAGGAATTGAGGCTTCCCAAGATCAAACTCTTGGCAAGCCCTGTTAGGCTGATCCACAGAGTCAAGCTGTTTATAATGAAACACATCTTGTCCCTATGCTATAGAGCAGCCTTAAATGCTTGGGACAGTATTCAAGAAACATGAAAAATTTAATTATATAGTAAGGTTAAATAAGTCCTAAGAGACTTTTAATAAAGTGACTTTTTACAAAGATCAACTAAATCTGTCCAAATAGTGGTAACAGATTCAGAAGTTAGATGAGTACTCATTGAATCTTTGGCTTTTGACAATTCCAAGTTAGAATGCAAAAAGATACTTGGGCCTTTAAAAGTCAGATTAGCACCAATAGATAAATGGAATCTGCACACAGTCAATGTTGAGTCATTTAACTATAATACTGAGGCTTGGGTAAGAGAAGCAATTTCCAAAGGTATGTAGAGACATCAAAATACCAAATGTTTTGATTGTGGTAGAAAAGAACAATTGAGAAGTGATTGCAAGCAAAACATTCCTAGAAATAATATCTACTCTGGGAATGACAAAATAGAAGGTCTCAGTCTTCTGGATTATGTAGAAAATGCAGCAAAGGTCAACACTGAACCAATGAATGTAGAACAAAAATAAGACAAACTAGGCAACCCATTAACATTGGAAAACCCTTGGGAGACATCTTGTAGGCCCCCAGGTCAAATGTGATCCAGTCATTCCTAATCACTGTAGAGGACAAATCTCTCCATAAAAATTAAAAAAATCCAGTGCCTGTTGTAAAAAAAAAATACTGCTCTGGATTCATGATAGAATAAATATGGAGGATGAATCAAAAATTTCAATAGAAAATAGGAAATGTATATTTTGGCAGACTTCTATAAATGATCAAAAACCAAAGCTGAGAGTATGAATAAATACCATTGTAATTGAAGGCTTACTGGACACATGTGAAGATGTGACTATCATTACTCCAGAATTGTGGCATTCAAATTGACCTCTTCAGGTGGGAGATGTTCAATTCTTAGGAATTATAACCGTATCTCTAGTAAAACAAAGCATGAAATCTGTCGACTGCATAAGGCCACAAGGACAGAGAGGAAGACTGAGGTTATAAGTGATTAATATAGCAGTGAATCTATGGTGTCATGATCTGCTGCAGCAATGGAATACCCAGACTAACATTCCTGCAGTCTCAGAAATGGAACAAAAACCAACTTATGTTTCTGGGAAGAATATTATACGTTACTATCAAAAAACAGTCACCAGTCATTCAGGGTATACAAAAACACAAAACAACTAGCAAAACTTGAGAGGTACCAATGGCCCTATGTTTAAAATGGTTAATTAAGGAACCAATATGGGTTAAACCCTGGCTGTTTTTTTATTTATCTATTTTATTGAAAAAATTTCTGCCTCCTCTCCACCTCCCATTCCCCTCTCTCTCCTCCCACTCCTCTCCCCCTCCCCTCACTTCTCTCCCCCTCTCCCTACTCATTTTCTCCTCCCTCTCCAGTCAACACTGGCTTTTAACAGAACAGAAACTGTAGACTTTAGAAGAGCTGGTACAGGAGCAATTAGATGCTCACCATATTGAAGAGTCAACCAACCCTTGGAATTCTCCTCTGTTTGTTGTTAAAAAGAAATCTGTAAAATGAAGAATGGTGACAGATCTAAGAGCTGCCAATAAGGTAATTCGACCAATGGACCCTCCACAATCTGGAATTCCTTTGCTTTCTCTATTGCCTAAAGGATGGCCTCTTATAAATATTGATTTAAAAGATTGTTTCTGCACTATACCTTTACAAGAAAAGGACAGAGAAAAATTTGCTTTCACAGTGACTACTTATACTAATTATCAGCCTACTAGGCGATACCAGTGGACCATCCTCCCACAGAGAATGCTCAATAGTCCCACCCTGTGTCAATACTTTGTAAGTCAGCCATTGGAAATATTATGCAAGCAATTTCTTAAGTCTATAATTTACCATTACATGGAGGACATTTTGCTATGTGTCTCAAATGCAGATACTTTAGAAAGAATGTTTGAAGAAGTAAAGAAAGTATTGCCTAAATGGGGGTTACAAATTGCTCCTGAAAAAAATACAAAGAGGAAAATCTGTCAATTACCTAGGTTACAAGATAGGTTTACAAAATTTAGAACCAAAAAAAGCACAAATTAGGAGAGACTGATTGAGGACTCTTAATGACTTTCAAAGATTTCTAGGAAACATTTCGAATCTATGACCCACTTCTGGGATAACACTTGATATAATAATTCATTTAAACAAAACCTTAGATGGTAACAGACTTGAATATCCCAAGGGAATTAACAACTGAGGCTAAGAAAGAATTGACTTTGATTGAGGAGATATTACAGAAGGTGCATATTGCAGAATATGACTGCATTCTAGTCATATTACACTCCAAAATTTACCCTACTGGAATTTTAATGCAGAGGAAAGATATTATATTAGAATAGATCTTTTGAACACATAAACTGGGCCAAAAAATTAAAATCTTATGTAGAAAAGGTCTCTGAATTGATTCTAAAAAAATTGAGACTTCAACAATTAGCAGGAATAGACACAGTATGATTATAGTACTTTTTACTAGTGATTAAATTTTAAAAGTATGGGAAGTCAATAAACCGTGGCAAAGAGCATGTGTTAATTTTGGGGGAGAGATTAATAACAACTATCACAAAATCAATAAAATTAACCTTATAAAGAGAGCTAATTGCATTTTTTCCCACATTGAACATGGCACACCAATAAATGGAGTCCCTATATTCTATACTGATGCACATAAATCAGGTTACAATCAGAAGATTTAAGTAAAGTGGAACATAGTCCTTATCATTCTATTCAAAAGTCAGAATTATATGCTATTCTCATGGTACTAGGGTATTTAAAGAACCTCTCCATATATTATTGATTTACAATATGCAGAAAGAGTTGTTTTGCATATTGAAACCACTGATTTTATACTAGATGATACAGAATTGACTTCATTATTTATTCTGGTTTAAGAAATAATCAGGAATAGGCTTTGTCCCAAACAGATAACACACATCTGATCCCATTATGGCCTGCCTGGTCCTCTAGCACAAAGTAATATAGAATTGATCATTTATTGACTGGAAGTGTGCTAAAGACCTCAGAATTTTATAAAAAAAATCATGTCGATAGCAAAGGTTTAAAAAGGAAGTTTTTTATTACATGGCAACAAACTAAAGAGATTATAATGAGATGTCCTACTTGTTCTTTATATACCAAACACTACTACCTGCAGGAAGTAACCCAAAGGATACTCAAAGGAATGAAATCTGGGAAATGGATGTGTTCCACTTTGTAGAATTTGGAAAATTAAAATACTTTCACTACACAATGGACACCTATTCAGGTTTTCAATGAGCAACTGCTTTCAGTTTGGATTCAGTAATCATCCATTTATTAGAAGTTTATGGCCATGATAGGCATACCTGCACAAATAAAGACAAGGGTCCAGCATATGTGTCTCAGAAAAGGAAAGGTTTTTTTGCTTATTATAATATAAAACATATTATAGGCATATCATACAATTCTACATGTCAGGCAGTTATAATAAGATGAAATCAAACTATAAAGGATATGCTAAACAAATAGAAAGAGATAAAAATTCTCATGTAAATGATTTCATAATGCTTCATTAACCTTGAAGTTTCTTAATGCTAATGAGAAAGGAACAACAGCAGCAGAGAGACATTGGATAATAGAAAAAAACTTCTGAATTAAATCAGCCAGTGTATTTTAAGGATATTTTGACCTCAGAATGGAAGTCAGAAGATATGCTATGTTTTTTTCCACAGTAAAAAAAAACAAAGCTATGGATATCATCAAATTTAATGAGGATTTGGTTTGAAAAGAGAAACCTCTTGAGAAAGAAAATGACAGCTCATCCACAGAGGTGACAATCCTACAGGTGTTAAGGGTTGGGGCACGGTTCTATTCTTGTCTTTGAAGGAAAATACCAATCTTCAAAAGATGCCTAAAGAAGAAAAGATAGATATCCAGGAAGAAACACCAAGCAAAGAGAAATCTGACATTTGGTACCTGTAATCTCTGCAGGGTAAAATTTCACTTCCTAAACATACATATATCCCTACTTCTCAGTACAATGATAATTTTGACTCACTTAAAAGTCAAAGCTGGCTTTGGAGTTGGACAGTGGCTATCCTTCTCTAAATCCAAGCATGTTGTTAAAAGAAAGATTCAGAGTTTCTGTCTTATATCAGGAGCCACCTGGTATGGGACAGGAGGAAGAAAAGATTTGGAAAATCTTGCTTCTTCCCATACCAACTTTTGTCTCTATTGTACCTTTTGTTCAATATAGGTCTATATAAATATGTTTAAGTTTTCCAAAATGAACAATATATTTTCCTGCAGTAATCTTTGAAGTTTCCAGGAAGACAATGGGGCCCCAAAACAATGATTCCACCTGGTTGATATGATGTCATTATGTTGATAGCACCACTTAAAGATTGGTTTTGGGTTACAAGCTGCTCAAGATGATTCCAACTTGGCTAGCTGAACTGCTGCACCTTCTTGCAATGTTCTGGTCAGAACTTCAAATAAGAACTTCAGGAAAACGCAACCAGCTACTCGGAGACTATCTGCAACTGTACCAGATAGTAATTTTGAAACTCAACCATCATTTTAATTTCTACAAGATTCTATAGAAATAACATTGCCCCATGACAGCTGGAAGTAATTCTAGAAAATGACATTCCCTCTCCCAAAAAAGTTTGTTCTCAGAGTTAGGTTTGGTTATAAGTGGTAGAGGATTGGAGGTGAAAATTATGTAGGCTTAGGGATCTCCTTTAAAAAAAAAAAGGGGATTGGATGGGATAATAGGTAGATTACTGTGAGCTTACTCACACCAATAAAAATAGTGAGAATACTTGTGAGCTATTATTTATAGATGACTTACATTGGTATAGATTATTGTATATTGATACATATTCAAATTATATTTGTTATATTGAATATGCTTCTATTTCTGTATACAATATTTGTGCACCTGTGCAAAGCTATTTTGTCATATTGTATGCATACATGTTTCTTACTCTGCAAAACTTATTTTGTATATTGATCCAATTTTAGCATATATTTATAGTTTTGCACCTCTAATCAAGATACTTATACATTGTTTACATTTTGAGATCATTCTCCTCATTTGTTGCACATTTGTTTAAAGGCGTTTAATATTTTAATATGAAGCCTTAGTCCTTAACTTATATAGGTATTAATAATTTTAGGTCAATAGTCATCCAAGTTTGTCATATTTATAGTTAGACTAAACAGGTTCTTTAGATGCACAGAGATTGTATTCTGCATAGATAGGTAATCTTCAGCCACTTCAAAGATCTGTAGACTATGACATTTAAATAACTTAGGGTTCTGTTGGTATGAGATGTAATTGCTCTTGGCAGCATCAATCAATTCTCGAGAGAATGTTGGGCACAAAAGACACTCTACTTGGAGTTGTTTCCTTCTTGCCAAATCAGTCTTTGGTCAAAAATCTGCCCCGGCTTCAACCACTGACAAAATACACGGTGTCCAGACTGGACAAACAGGATTCAAACAAAAAGACTGTCAAACCTTGCCAAGACAGGGTAATATGGTTTTTAGTTTTTTTATCTTTGAAAATGGTCTGTCTGTTGTTCTAGGCCTCATCCAAAGTTTGTTGACACACTGTTACAAATGAGACTTTGTGTAATTGCACAGGTAGCTGGTTGCCTCTGACATTTCTTGTTTCTTTTGGAAGTTGCTTGATTTTACTTCCTGTTTACTCAAGTAATATTACTTTCCTTCTTAGGTCTGATGGGGTTGAATACTAGATTAATCATAGTTATTTTTCTCTCATGACTTAGCCAAGCCATTTGTAATATAAGACTTAGACTCCTTAGGATAAGATAACTGTTGAAATATTTAGCATATATTTCTTACTTGATGCTGTTCAAGTTGTAATCATAATTTTTATACTTGATATTTATTCCTATTATATAGTTTTGTATTAGGCTTAGAACTCTTTTATTTATACTAAAGGGGAGGTGCTGTGGGAACTTCTTCAGTCAATAGCCTTTAAGATATCTGTAACAAAATGGATGACTTGTTGGAGTTTCTGTCCCACCTGGTACCCCACAGTTCGCAAGCCCCAAAGAAAATCACACAGAGACCTCCATAAGTTATAAAACTGAGTAGCCCATTATCTCAGGCTACTTATTAGCTCTTGTAGCTTATATTAACCCATTATTCTGATCTATGTTAGCCATGTGGCTCAGTATCTTTCACTGCATGGCAGGTCATATGTTGCTTCTCAGTGGTCTGGGCAGGAATGTGAGGAATGGTCTTCCTCCTTCCTAGCATTCTCCTGTTCTCATTGCCCAACCTCTACTTCCTGTCTGGTTGACCGCCTATACTTCCTGTCTGGCCAACCAGTGTTCATTTAAAACATGATCAACAGAATGCAGACAATTCTCCCGCCCACTTTGGGCATGATCTCATGTACTATATATTCAGACAAAAATCATGCAGAGCCCCTGTGGCTGCTGGTTTCAGTCCTAGCTGCCAGAGCACACAGAGAGCTGCAGATTGCTACTCTTTCTGTGAGTTTACACCCTTATAAATAAACCTTTGATATACTCCATTCTGGGCTAGTGTTGAAATCTTTTGTACTGCAACATGGGGCTAATATTACAATTCATTCATATTGAAGTGTAATAATTAAACACGTTTGATAATATCATTCTGTTTGGATGCTTTTTGTACTTACTTTAGACCTTGAGTCCTGATTTCCTCTTGATTCAAATGAACACTACGGACTAACCACAACTATGGGCTGTTATTAATTACTTAAACCCAGTCTAACATTTTTGTTCAGCTTCTCTGTCAAACTTCTTGTTTGTTTAACTGAAGATGGCTGAGGGCTGGTGATATATCTTAGTATGAAGTACACATCTTCAATCTCAGCATTCAGGAGGGAGAAGAAGGTGAAACTATATGAGGCCAGAGAGAGTTCTCGGACAGCCTCTGTTATGCAGAGAAACTCTGTCTGAAAAAGCAAACAAAATAAAACAAAAATCAGGCTTCCTTGCCCTTGCAGAAAATCAGGCCCTTGTGTCTGGATCTCCCAGTCCAGACCCTGGACTGCATCAGGATCCTAAGAAGGAGGAGAAAGGTCCACTCTGGGGCTGGGAATCAACAGAACTGACCCCAACAGTTGTTTGCAGGAGGAAGAGTAATTTCACATTTTAACAAATAATTTATATGCATGGAAAAACATTTGAGGGGAGCCAGCTGCCTCAGTTTCCCATATCTACCCTCTTCTTTCCCTCTCTTTGCAGGGGAGACAGAAGGCAGCTGAATGCTCGTGAGTGACTCACCACTGGTAAGTGCAGCCTCGAGACACAGCCACCTCCCAGGTGCCACCCCACTGCAAGAGCTGGATCAAGGCTGATGAAGGCTTGGTTTGTTTTTCCTTTGTTAGCCTTTCTTTCTGACACATCATCCTACAGTTTCAGAACTGTAAAAGCCCCAAGAGTAATAATGCTAATTGCAATGGATAATAATTCAAATGTTCATTACTGAGCATTTCCTAGGATCTGTGCACTGTCACGCTTATCCTTAGGCCTTCTCAGTGAGGGGGGCCATTATCACGCCTCCCTGATGGGCTCTGAAAACCAGGGGAAAGGGTGGGCTGTGCCAGGTAAACACTCAACTAAAACTTTGTCATTTTTTATCCATATGGGAAGAGCTTCCCTCTCCCGAAAACTTGTTTCAGAAGAAACGTCACCTTCACCATCTCAAGGTTTTCCATTCTTCATCATTAATGCCTCTGAGTAGAATTTGACTTTTTTAATCTTTAAAAAGAATCTTTTCTGTTTATCTATTTGGGGATCTATCCCAGGACAATACTGCACGCACCAAACACACATGCTTGTGCACTGAGCCCCACTGCAGACTGCTTCTTCCCATCTCCTGATAGTTTATTCCTCTCCAAATCCATTGGTAGCCAAGCTGAATAGTATTTTTGATTCTGCTTGCCTGTTCTCTAGTTGATTTATGTTGTGTTGTTATTATGTGCAGCCAGTGACGTGATATATAGTAGAACTTTCCCGTTTCCGTGAGCTTTTCAATTTTGTGATTTGGGGATAGAATGAAAACCGTCTGTGGGTGCTGAGCATTGAAGAGAAGCCTGCTTTCCACTTCCACGCTCTGCAGTTCCCACAGCTCTGCATTTTCCAGATGACTAAATGATTCATTAGTGGGAGCCATATTTAGAGGCATAGCTGCCTGATTTGGAAGTCTTTGCAATTGAATTCTCATGTGCAGCCAACATTGATGCTGTCTGCACATACACACACTCACGGACACTCAGCCACACCACATAAATCACACACCCATGCCTCAACACCACTGTTTAGGGTTACAGATCCAAGTCTCCCATTTTTGGAAGGAACTGAACCTCAAACACATTCCATCAGATCCTAGGAAGATTGTCATTGATGCCATGTTAGGAGGGAACTGACTCTGCTAAGTTGTCCTGTGATCTCCACGCATGCACTACAGCACACCAACAGACACACAATGCACATGCACATAAAATGAATAAATGTAATTAACAAATAAAAAAGAATGTGTACCTTGAGAGACACTGCAGCCGATCAGAAGACCTGCTTGCACAATCTTCTAGGAGATGCTTGGGAACTTTTGCCTGGGGCTACACTGTTTCTGTCTCCTCCAAGGTCTTCTTTCAAGTTTCCTTTGATCTCAGCATTACAGTTTCCTGTCTGAGTTCTGAGGGCACCCACTGCAGTTACAGGTCCATATGCTCCTGGACAAAGGATTGCCCCAAGGGCTTGCGGTAAGGTTGTGCAATTAGAGACAGTTGGGCGGGGTGTAACAGCACTAGGCTTTCATGCCCTTGTTCAGGAGGCAGAGACAGAGGATCTCTGTGAGTTCAAGGCCAGCCTGGTCTACGTAAGGAGTCAGCACAGCCACAGCTTCAGAGAAAGAGCAACAACAACAAAAATAGACATTTATTAAGGAAGATACAGCCACTCGAGAATGGGAGGAAGCATCAGGCCATAAGGCTCAGGACCCTAGCACGGATCATTTGCTCTGCACTCAGCTCTCATGTTTGTGCAGCACAGCTCTCCATGAGTGTGCGCTGTTGCACAGCCCAGGTAGAGAAACATTTCCAGTCTCCTGCCAAGTAGATGTTTTCCCCCCTTCCTCCATTCCCCTTCCCTCCATCTTTCCCTCCCTCCCTCCCTTTATTTGTCTCCAGTGTGTGTGGGTTAGGGTGGGTGTGCAGGTGTTCGACACATATGTGGAGGTCAGAGGTTTTCATGTTTCTGCTACTGCACAGTTTAAGCAAGCTTCCAGTCATTTTTCCTGCCTTGTCTCCCATCTGGAATGCTGGGATTACAGATGTGTGCCACCACATCTGGAGGCTCTTCCATGTGATCTTCCTGGTTTGCACTGGCTTCTTTCACATGTTATGCTTCCTCTAGTTCCTACCCTCTGACACATGCTATATAGTCCAGGCAGGCCTTGATTTTCTGATTCCCCTGCCTAACCTAGAAGTTAGGATTACAGGGGTGCACTGCTATGCTTACCCTTTTATAGGATGTGTGTCATTGGGTTTTTAAAGAAAAAGCCTTGAAGTTTCAAAGTCCATGCCATTCCCAGTTAACTCTGTCCCTCTTTGTCTGGCTTGTGCTTATGGCTGAATGTGAAGTGTTTGCTGTACAAGCAAAGGATCTGCGTTTGAATTCCTAATACCTATGCTGATGTGGGGCACAGCAGTGCACATCTGCATTCCCAGTCCTGGAGATGCAGGGGCACAGGATCCCTGGAGTTCATTGCCCAGGTGGCCCAGCCACATCAGGGAGCTCCAGGGTCAGTGAGAGATCCTGTCTCAAAAGATAAAGTGGGGAGTAATTGAGAAGGACCTGAAATATTTTCATACACATGTGAGACTGCACACCCATCTGTGTATGTGCACACACCTACACGAACACATTGTATACCACATACACATACATGTATACATACCTATACATACAAACACAACACAACAATTAGAGAAATTAAATCTTTTATGAAGCTACGATGGGCTCAGAGGGAAAGTGTAAAAGTGCATTAGCAATCTGAAACACTTTGAGGTCTTTGAAGAATTTTGCTGGGATTTTGTTGGGCATTGAACTGAATCTGTAGATTGCTTTTGGTAACATTGCCATTTTTACTATGTTAATTTTGCTTACCCAAGAGCATGGGAGACCTTTCCACTTTCTGGTGTGTTTTCAATTCCTTTCTTCAAAGATTTAAAGTTCTTGTCATACAACTCTTTCAGTTGTTTGGTTAGAGTTACTCCGAGATATTTTATGCTATTTCTGTCTATTGTGAAGGAAGTTGATTCTCTGATTTCTTCCCCAGCCCTTTTATCATCTGTGTTCAGTAGGGCTACTGATTTTTTGAGTTAATCTTATATCATACTACATTGCTGAAAGTGTTTATGAGTTGTAGAAGTTCCTTGGTAGAATTTTTGGGATCACGTATATAAACTATCATATCAGCAAACAGTGAGAGTTTGACTTCTTCTTTTCCAATTTGTATCTCCTTGATCTCCTTTTGGTGTTTTATTGCTCTAGCTAGGACCTCAAGAACTATATTGAATAGATATGGAAAGAGTGGACAACCTTGTCTTGCCCCTGATTTCAGTGGATTCACTGAGAGTTTCTCTCCATTTAGTTTGATGTTGACTGTTGGCTTGCTGTATATTGCCTTAATTATGTTTAGGTATGTTCCTTGTATCCCTACTCTCTCCAAGACCTTTATCATGAAGGAATATTTTATTTTGTCAAATGCTTTTTTAGCATCTAATGAGATGATCATATTGTTTTAATTTTTCAGCTTGTTTATATGGTGGATTACGCTGACAGATTTTCATATGTTGAACCATCCCTGCATCTCTTGGATGAAGCCAACTTGATGATGGTGGATGATCGTTCTGATATGTTCTTGGATTCAATTTGCCAATATTTTATTTAGTATTTTTGTATCAATGTTCATGAGTGAGATTGGTCTGTAACTCTCTTTCTTAGTAGTGTCTTTCTGTGGTATCAATGTAATTGCAGCTTCATAAAACGGGTCTGGCAACGTTCCTTCTGTTTCTATTGTGTGTAATAATTAGTTCTTCTTTGAAAGGGTGGTAGAATTCTGAACTGAAATCATCTGGTCCTAGGCTTTTTTTGGTTGTTAGATTTTTAATGACTGTTTCTATTTCTTCAGCAGTTATAGGTCTGTTTAATTTGCTTCTCTGGTCTTGATTTAATTTTGGTAAGTGATATTTATCCAGAAAGTTGTCCACTTCCTTTAAGTTTTCCAATTTTGTAGAGTACAGGTTTTCGAAATATGATCTGATGATTCTCTGTATTTCCTCTGTGTCTGTTGTCATGTCCCTCTTTTCATTTCTGATTTTGTTCATTTGGATATTCTCTCTCTGCCTTTGCTTAGTTTGGAAAAAGGTTTGTCTATTTTGTTGATTTTCTCTAAGAACCAACTCTTTGTCTCATTGTTCTTTGTATTGTTTCCTTTGTTTCTATTTTGTTGATTTCAGCTCTCACTTTTATTATTTCCTGCCATCAGTTCTCTTAGGTGAGTTTGCTTCTTTTTGTTCTAAAGTTTTCAAATGTTCTGTTAATTCACTAGTGAGGGATTTTTTCCAGCTTCATTTCGTAGGCATTTAGTGCTATTAACTTTCCTGTTAACACTGCTTTCATTTTGTCCCATAAATTTGTGTATGTTGTGTGGTCATTTTCATAGAATTTTAGAAAGTCTTTAATTTCCCCCTTTATTTCTTCCTTGACCCATTGATAATACAGGTGAGCATTGTTTAATTTCCATGTGTTTTTGGGTTTTTGGAATTGGTATTTTTGTTGACTTCTAGTTTTATACCATGGTGATCTGATAAGGTACATTAGGTTATTCCAATTTTTTTTGTATTTGTTGAGGTTTGTTTCTTTACCGAGTATGAGATCAATTTTTGAGAATGTTCCATGAGGTGCTGAGAAGAAGGTATAGTCTTCTCTGTTTGGATGGAATATTCTATAGATGTCTGGTAAGTCTATTTGAGTCATAACATCTGTTAGTTCTCTTATTTCTCTGTTCAATTTTTTGTCTGATTTACCTGTCCAGTGGTGAGAGTGGAGTGTTGAGGTCTCCCACTATTAGTGTGTGGGGTTTAATGTGTGGTTTAAGCTTTAATAGTGTTTCTTTTACATATGACAGTGCCCTTGTATTTGGGATATAGATGTTCATTATTGAGATTTCCTCTTGATGGATTTTTCCTGTGACTAATATGAAACGATCTTCTTTGTCTCTTTTGACTGATTTTAGTTTGAAGTCTATTTTGTTAGGTATTATGAAAGCTACACCAGCTTGTTTCTTAGATCTGAAAGACCCCCTAAAAGGGTGTCTCACTCCTTGGGGATCCCCCTACCCAAGTACCAAGACCAGTCCACTGGATGCAAAAGCAAGAGGCAGTTTAATGTTTACACATGTACCTGCAGGTGCTGCAAAACAGCTCAGCTGAATAAGCTAGCTTAATGAGCACACCGGGCTGAGAATACATCATGCATTTATAGGGGGTTCAGGGGTTACATAAAAGATGGCGTAGCCAAAAGCATTTCTTTGGTTCCTATATATTCGGTGGGCTAGGGTCGAGTTTAGGACAGTGTTGTTTATCCATTTGCAGTTTTATGGAAAACCATAAAATCTAGATAATGCTAAGTTCAGCTCTCTGGGTATTTTGACAGACTGTCACAGTGGTTAGCTGTCTTCCTGTCGGCCCAGTTTCTACAGAGCTAGCTGACTGCAGATATCCTGTACAGCTGAGCTGAGCCCCTCCTGGTTCTGTAAAATTTGTTTTTCTAAGCTTATGTAGATGACCTAATTTGAACCTTGCTACAGGCTGGGACGGGGGTTCTTCAGATCCATTTGATTGGTATATTTTTTCCCAACCCTTTACTCTGAGATAATATCTGTTGTTGAGGTTGAGATATGTTTCTTGTATGCAGAAGAAAGATGGATTCTGTTTTTGTATCCAATCTGTTAGCCTGTGCCTTTTTATAGGTGAATTGAGTCCATTTACATTAAGGGATATTAATGACCAGTGATTGCTATCTCCTGTTAATTTAGTTTTCATTGTTGGTGATGTTAGTTTGTGCATTTTTTCTTTTTTGGGATATGCTGTTATGAGATCATCAGTTTTCTGTGTTTTTGTTGGTGTAGCCATCTTCCTTGGGTTGGAGTTTTCTTTCTAGTATTTTGTGTAGGGCTGGGTCTGTGGCTAGGTATTGTTGAAATCTAGATTTGTCATGGAATATCTTGCTTTGTCTTTGCTGGGTATATTAGTCTGGGCTGGCATCCATGATCTCTTAATGTCTGCATGATGCTTGACCATGACCTTCTGGCTTTCATGGTTTCCAATGAGTAGATTAGGAACATGGGGACCTTGGAGGACGGCTGTAGGGGAGATGGGAGAGGCAGGGAGGGGAGCAGAGAAAAATGTAGAGCTCAACAAAAATAAAAAAAGAAATCTGAAACACCAAATAAACACAAGCCTCACCTACAGAACCCAATGATAATAATAATAATATTCACTTAATTCTAAATTCTTAGAGCATCTGACACCTGGCCCATTGCCTTGTTTTCCAGAACTACCTCAGAGCTCTTAAAGCCTAGTGGGTGATATGAAGTGGTTACTGTGAATCTAAAGCTTGTTCCAAATATTTTGAGGAAATGGTTGATCCTTAGGTGTCACTGTCACCTCGTAAGATACACCACTGTGTTCAGAATGGTATAGGTTAGATACACCACAGTGGGGTATATCATACTTTATATGACTGGTTATATGAAAAGTCAATAATAAAATGCTATATGGAAAATATTTAATACTTCCCATATTCCAAACACTTCTATGGACACTTTACTCTTGCTTTAGAGATTTATTTTATTTCAATCATGTGTATGTTATGTGTCTGTGTGTGGTTATGTGCACACAAGTGTAGGTGCTCTCAGCTGCTAGAAGAGGGCTCAATCTGGTCATAGGCAGTTGTGTGCCAGAGGATCAGGTTTTGGTGTGAGACTTTGACTCCTAGTAACACCAGATTCAGTATCACAATGTAGGCAGAGGCTGCATGTTTGTTTCTGGGCTGCCCAAACCCAAATAATTACATAAAATCTGTATTAATTACAACGCTGTTTGGTCCATAGCTTCAGTATATTTCTAGCTAGCTCATTCATCTCAAATTAAGCCATTTTATTGTTTTATATTTTACCAAGAGGCTTGTGGTTTACTGGCAAGTTTCCAGTGCATCTGTCTCATGTGGCACATATGTGGTATCTCTTTAACTCCTCCTTCTGTCTCTATATTTCTTTTGTAGCCTGGCTATATTCTATTAAGCCATTGGCCGAAAGCAGCTTCTTCATTAACCAATAGCAATAAAACATTTATAGCATACAGAGGGGAATCCCACATCCCTACATAGTCTCACCGACATGGCCCCCTGAATGTGAGCTGAACAGGACAACAACAATAGACATGTCAGAGTGAGGGTAGAGACCATGAGGCCTCCATCCTACTGAAGGAACTATGGGTAACTAAGGAATGCTGGCCGCGGGAGAGTCTTCCCCAGGGAAGAGCACTGGTCATCCAATGACAATTGGTCATTCCTAAAAGTTATATGTAAATATATAGACGGAGAAGGTTATATTTAGGAATATATGTATATACACATGTAAATGTAATAACAATGAATGCAAAAGAGGGCATGAATTTGAAAGAGAGAAAGGAGGAATTTATGGACTGTTTGGAGAGAGCAAAGGAAAAGCAGAAAATATGATCATATCATAATCTCTCAAATAAAAATATATTTGAAAAGGAAAAATATTAAAAGTAAAAAAAGGTTTCTTTCTGGTCATTTTCTGTTATTTTTATTTAATTTATTTATTTTTGTTTGCTTTTAAGACAGGATATCTCTGTTGATTTGGAGTTTGTCCTCAAGTTGACTCTGTAGACCAGGATGGCGTGGAAATGGTCGATATCCTCTTATCTCTACCTCCTGAGTGCTGTGATTAAAGGGCTGCACCTGCATATCTGAACTGCTTAAAAATGCTTAAAGAAAATATATGAATGAGAGTCCGTAAGTTTTGGAAACATTAAGAATGTGCTTTAATCCTGAAAAATTTACTAATGCTAAGACTGAAATAAGATTTCAACTTTTGCTGACTGTAATGTGACAGAATCATTGCATTTTATCGACTGGAGATTCTCAGTCTCCTTCGAGTCTGCATAGTGAGCTGGCCCTCGGTGCCACTGAGTCTTGGCTCTGGACTAGTGTTCTCTGAGTGTGCTATCCTGTTTCCAGTTCCCCAATACACAACAGGGTTTCCTTCTGGGCACTGAAAATTATCTGCCTTTCGACTCTAATTGTAAGTAGGACATGAAAACTGCTTTTCTTGGAGAAGTTAATTTACACAGTTACCCAGACTTGGAAAGGTTCCCATAGAAAATACAATACCTACCACGGCCCAAGTCAATGAATTCATTAAAAGTGTCACTAGCTCTGATCTCGGTTGCCATGGTGCAGCATTGAGTGAAGGCTTGGACACAGCGCGGGCCTATTTTCACACGGTCTGCTCGCTGCTCACAGGTTTCATAGTTATTAAGTCTGGCTCCGTCATAACAACACGTCCTTATCACTGGATGCTTGTATGTAGAAGCTGAAACGATGTCAAAACGCGTGTCCTTACCACCAACAGTGGAAGGAATCTCAAGTGTTATTTTCTCTACCATCAAAGGACTGACTCCCTCACTAGATACTTGGGAAAAACAAACATTTTAGATAGTTTTAGGGGAGGAAATAATAAAGAACTGCTTTGTTCGGGGTAAGGATCTGGACAATGAAATCTGAGTTTGCGTGAAGGATCATTTGAGAGGTGAACTGAACCTCCACGAGCATTTTCCCCGCCCGCTGCATTGCAATTAGGGAAACCCCGTGTCTTCTGCTCTGGTCTTGAATGCAGTAACCGCAGTGCTATACAACTTGTGGACTACCTTGTTCTGTTATTTTCCGCCTCAGGTAATCTGGAGGCTGGAGACTCATGTCTTGGGCTTCATCTAAGAGTGGGAGAATGGAGTGAGGGAAGAGTGGTCAGTATCATACTGTTGTTATATTACTTAAAAATAGGTCTTTCCCTGCAATATGACATGTAATATTCTTGATTTTGGAAACATTAAGAATCGTTTGTTGATTTAAATATTTGACTCGTCGCTAATTGTTTATTTTTCCTAAAATCATGAGCCTAGAAAGATCCTCCATGAGCAAGGCTGCCCTGGGGACTGTACCACTTCTGTTATGAAGAACACGAATCCACTAGAGCCAGCGGGATTCTTCTGAACTAACAGGCAAGCTGACCTCTGACTCCCGAACAGCCACCAAAACATTAGAATACCTTGAATTTTCAGTTCCTGCTGCCGATCACTTACTGGCGTGAGATTTATTTTGAAGGCTTTATCTGTGAGACAGAAGGAGGTGTGGAAGGCATAAAATCCTTCTAAAACAGTCCCACGACGGTATTCTCTTCCATATCATTGCGGCCCTCTCACAACCTCTAACAAGCACTGACTCCCTGGCCAGATACCCAACCAGGACTTCCCACCACCCTGGCCCAGGGCCTCATCATCACCTTGGAGCAGTTTCCATTAGCTACATTACTGAAAAGAATTACTGGAAAAAAACAAAGTTCTATAAATGAATCTTAGATTGAAGATTACTGTGTTCATTGACGTCAAAGTGTGTCATTCCGTTGGTAGACGCGTCTTCTCTATATTTAGCCTGAATCATCCATCTACCGTATCTGTGGAAGCAGATGTTTGAAATCATGGAAGGCAACAAAGAGTTTTAATTTATCAAGAGAATCTCTAGCAATATCTGTTTTGAAGAGGTAGGAGTATGTATGAGTGTATGAAAGCTCAAACACACACACTTAGACATATACCCTAAGTAAAAGTTTGGAGGAAAGATATTTCAAAAATAAATGGAAATAACACAACATTTCAAAAATAAAATAAATTGTTTAACAATAGGTTTTTATATCATATTATTTTCCTACATATTTTGCTTAAATATCACAATTTTGTTCGGACAACTGATTACCATTTTAGAATTTAATTAATCCAGGAATTTATGTTAAATTCACAACATAGTATAAAAATTGATAATAATGTGTCTGGAAAGACGGCATGCCAGTGATGTAAATCACACCTCATCTGAGCAAAATTGTATTTGGAAACAAAGCGTGGCTTGTTTTAAAGAATAAAACAACCTGTCCAACAACCTTCATCCAAAAACTTTAGTACGGTTGGGCAGTGGTAGCTCATGCCTTTAATTCCAGGACTTTTGGAGGTACATCTCTGAGTTCAAGCTGAGCCTGTCTACAGAGTGAGGACAGTCAGGGCTACACAGAGAAACTCTTGTCTTGAAAGACCAAAGACCAATATTCAAAAGATAAGAAGCATACAGTACAGTATAATATAGCTGCCCTTGTCTAGTATAGTACAGTATAGTACAGTACAGTATAGCTGCCCTTGTCGTAGACATCCTGCTCTGTGTTCCTTGAGAGCAGGGATTGTGGACACTTGACTTCTATTTGGCAATTTGCTCTCTTCTTGTGAGTTCCACACACACGCAGTGCTCATTAAACATGTATTTTATAAACCTCTGTATGAGCATGGTCTTAAATCCTTGCATATGAAACCAATAAAACAAAATTTTTTACACACACACATAGGTTTCAACTAAATCTCTGTAACTGCTAGGTATAAGTGCTCTCCCAATAGACTATAACCCAACGCCTTCTCCCTAGAGATGGACACTGTTTGGTTGAAAAGGCAAAAAAGGACAACTGAATATTGTTTTCTCTTCTAAGTTGATTGTTCTCTATATATAATAAATGGGTGGGATATTTTTGGAACTTTTTCTGTGTGTGTGTGCTTGTGAGC
>NW_026068140.1:1685046-1686861 GCF_014885135.2 Alexandromys fortis | reverse complement strand
TAAACCTCTTGCGATTTGCATCCATATGGTCTCGGCCTGTTCCTTGGCATGGGGAGGTCTCCTCCTGAGAGAAAGTCCTCTTCGAGGGTCTTTCAATACTACCCTCTTATGTAATCATTTTTCCCTAATAAATATGGCTGTTTGAATTTGCCCAGGGTGTGCAGTTGGCGTAAGCTGCTGTTGCACCCACAGGCACCTGTGTAATCAATAAAGACACCTCTTGCTGATTGCATCTGTTGGCCTGAACTATTGAGTCTGGGGGATTTCTCCCACCGCCCTTGAAAACGAGGGTCTTTCACCATAACCCTGAAAAAGATCAAAAACCACCCACCCCACCACTTGGGAGAGTGGGTGTCCTGTTCTTAGTTACTTCCTGCTCTCTGGGTGTGGGTGAGTGAGGGCATCATCAGGGAAACCCTGAAAAACAACAACAACGACAAAAAAAAAAAAAAAAGGGTTAAGTCTCAGGAGATCCAGCTGTATCACTATGGCCAGTCTCCAGTCTGAGCTTATCCAGTCCTCACTGGAGTGGTACATGAGGGTGGACCATCTCAGCTAGCCACCTTTGAATTGTCTTGAGCAGTTAGTAGCCCAAAGCCTATCTTTGGGTGATGTTTTTTTGGCTTAGCGGTATTATTACTATCCAGGTAGAACCTGGTCCATTATCCTTTGGAGACTTCAGAGATTGTTGTTAGGACTGTTTATCGTTCACTGTAGAAAACTTTAACATTTTAAATGTCATATGCTGTAGATCTTAGGGAGGTTAAAGGACCATCATCTATTAATGTCATGAATATTTAGGCACAAGTGTGTGGAGTCACGCGGGTCCGAGGAATGAAGACTCAGAGACACACTGAGTCTTAGCCTCTGCAGCTGCAGTGGGCTCAGTCTCTGTGAAAAGCCTTACCCTTTGCCTCCCAGCATCTTTATTTTTTCTTGTGTTTACACTTTAGGTCGATTTCCATATCTCAGAACAAACTGATTGAAGCTTCTGACAATACAGTGCCAAGTGCAAATACCTCATTCATGAGGTACCACCAGTTTTCCAGGTTTCCCCTGAAAGAAGTTTTGCATAGGATTTGTGTCCATGGGAAACTCAGTCAAGATTCACAGAGGACAACAAAAGGTATTGGCAACACAAAAGAAGGCCTAGGGACTGTGTGAAAACTCCAGAGCCAGGCCAGGTATAACCCAGCCAGGTTTCGTGACTAGTGGAGGTTGTTGCTCTCCCTCTGGTGCCAGGCTATCCAGACATTATGGGATATTCAGGCTTAATTTCTTTTTTTTTAAAGATTTATTTATTATGTATAATGTTCTGCTGGCACGCCAGAAGAGGGTATCAGATCTCATTGATGGTTGTGAGCCACCATGTGGTTGCTGGGAATTGAACTCAGGACCTCTGGAAGAGCAGCCATTGTTGCTAACCCCTGAGCCATCTCTCCAGCCCTCAGGCTTAATTTCTAAACATCTGTTTAAACTCAAGCCTGAAATCACACACAGAAAGCTACACAAAACCTAAGTATAGAATTAGTACTTTATAATAACATTAATATCAAAACAGAAAGTTTAAATTTTGAGATAGTACTTATACCTTAAGAAAAGTTCTAAAGATGGATGAAGAAAGTATGGAATATATACATATTAGAGTACTACTCAGCAGTAAAAAACAAGGACTTCTTGAAGTTTGCAGGCAAATGGATGGAAATAGAAAACACTATCCTGAGTGAGGTAAGCCAGACCCAAAAAGAGGAACATGGGATGTACTCACTCATATTTGGTTTCTAGCCATAAATAAAGGACATTGAGCCTATAATT
>NW_026068140.1:1678098-1680124 GCF_014885135.2 Alexandromys fortis | reverse complement strand
AGGAGAGAGAGCACAAGCAAGGAACTCAGGACCGCGAGGGGTGCACCCACACACTGAGACAATGGGGATGTTCTATCGGGAACTCACCAAGGCCAGCTGGCCCAGGTCTGAAAAAGCCTGGGTTAAAACCAGTATCACTGAACATAGCGGACAATGAGGACTACTGAGACCTCAAGAACAATGGCAATGGGTTTTTGATCCTACTGCACGTATTGGCTTGTGGGAGCCTAGGCAGTTTGGATGCTCACCTTACTAGACCTGGATGGAGGTGGGTGGTCCTTGAACTTCCTACAGGGCAGGGAACCCTGATTACTCTTTGGGCCTATGAGGGAGGGGGACTTGATTGGAGGAGGGGGAGGGAAAGGGGAGGCAGCGGTGGGGAAGAGACAGAAATCTTTAATAAAAAAAAAAAAAAGAAAAGTTCTAAAGAGTCAAAATAAATTTGAGGGGTATGAGATTTGAGACAATAATAGTCCCTGAATTTGGGTTTTCTTCTGTCCCATACCAGGTGTCTCGTATCATTTGATAGGATATGAGACAGAGACTTTGAATTTTCTTTTAACAACATGCTTGGGTTTAGAGAAGGAGAGAGCCACACTCCAAATCCAAAGCCAGCTTTAGTTTTTAATTACTTTGGAATTATATAAAGACAAAGTGCTTACTATGTCTGTAGAGACCAACAAAAAAACAGACATTTCTAAAGGTTTGTGGAATTCACCCTGTAGAAGAATTTTATACCATTAGGCCAGATGAATTCTTTTCTTGGAAATTCCAGATGGTTTTCCCTTCCTTTTCCAATGTTTCGTTTCTCCAAAGGTCTTAAGATCCCTCAGTTGGATGTTTTTATTTTCCTGGAAAGACAAAAGCAAAACTCTGCCCAGACCTAATTTGGTGAGTCTTCCATCAGGTTGAATGGCCACATCTGTTGGTAAACTCTCCTAATCAAGAGGTCTCTCCTGTTTGAATAGAATCTTTATCAGTTTAGATGGTATCTATGGTTTTTCTTCTGTGGAAACAAAAGCAAATCTTCTTCCCCAGTGTAACACTTACCCTGGTTTCCATTCTGAGGTTAACACATCTTTAAACTATACTGGCTGATTTAGTTCAGTGGATTTTTCTATTATCCAATGTCTTAAGAGCATGCCCAAGTAAGCTGCTCGCTCGCTCGCTCTCTCTCTCTCTCTCTCTCTCTCTCCCCTTCTCTTTTTTTTTTTTTGTTTTGTTTTGTTTGTTTTTTTTTTTGAGACAGGGTTTCTCTGTAGCTTTGGAGCTTATCCTGGAACTAGCTCTTGTAGACCAGGCTGGCCTCAAACTCACAGAAACCTGCCTTCCTCTGCCTCCCCAGTGCTGGGATTAAAGGCGTGCACCACCATTGCCATGCATGAGCTGGTATCTTAAAGGCTATTGGCTGAAGGAGTTCCCATAGCACCTCCCCCTTTTGTCTAAATAGAGAGTTCTAAGCCTAATATAAAACTATATACAATAAAAACAAATATCAAGTATAAAAATTAGAATTACAGGGAGTCATGAGAAGCCATGTGGCCCCACCAGAGACAGACTCCGAACAGAACCTTGCTGTCTCATTCTGAGATTCCTGGAGGTAGGATCACCATTTTGGACTGAGGTAGAGACAGAGAGCAGAAGCCAGGAGCAAATCCAGTCCCAGAAGCCAACCCGGGATACTGGTGGATTTTGGAGAGAGCAGGGATACAAGGAACATACCTAAACATAATAAAGGGAATATACAACAAGCCAACAGCCAACATCAAACTAAATGGAGAGAAACTCCCAAATATTCCACTGACATAAGGAACAAGACAAGGCTGTCCACTCTCTCCATATCTATTCAGTATAATTCTTGAGGTCCTAGCTAGAGCAATAAGACACCAAAAGGAGATCAAGGAAATACAAATTGGAAAAGAAGAAGTCAAATTCTCACTGTTTGCTGATGATATGATAGTTTACGTAAGTAATCCCAAGGAACTCCTACAACTCATAAACACTTTTCAGCAATGTAGCAGGATAC
>NW_026068140.1:1657350-1674657 GCF_014885135.2 Alexandromys fortis | reverse complement strand
AAAAAAAAAAAAAAAAAAAAAAAAAAAAAAAAAGAAAGAAGGAAAGAAAGGAACTCATCCTCAGTCACACACACCCCCAGTGAGAACCTTGCCTCTGGCACCAAAAGTCTCCTCTGAATAGCCTAGCAGATCGGGGACAGAATCCTGCCCCTACTCCAAACAGTTGGGTGTGGCTGGGCCTTGGTTGGTAGAACTGACAGCAGGCCTTGAAAATCCTCAAAGTGAAAGGCAAGCCGATGGAGAGAGAGGAAAGGCAGCGGGAGAGTGCGGGAGAGTGCGGAGGGTGTTCTAATGCCTCCATTGCCCTTGCCTCTTTC
This sequence comes from Alexandromys fortis, assembly GCF_014885135.2. Taxonomy (NCBI): domain Eukaryota; kingdom Metazoa; phylum Chordata; class Mammalia; order Rodentia; family Cricetidae; genus Alexandromys; species Alexandromys fortis. The sequence continues at coordinate 1,674,340 of NW_026068140.1, read as the reverse complement.
CTCAGAGATTTTAGAAACCACTATTCTTCCTTCCCACTAAGGCTGCTACACTTAGCCCAGATTCAATGGGTTTTGGCTACTCACATATGGCTTGTCTCCCCAGCTAAGTTGTTTTGGGAAAGCATGTATCACATTTATATACCATTCATATCCAACAGACAATAACATAATTATGCTGAGGCTAGACAGCTCAGCAGTTAAGAGCACTGGGCTGTTCTTCCAGTGGACTTAGGTTCGGTTCCCAGCATTCGGGTGGAGGCTACCGACCAGGGTAAAACCCAGCTCCGAGCAATGCAGAGTCCCTGACACCGCACTTATATATATGCAGACAAAACATGCACACACAGAAGCACACACACAAACTTCGGCTACACTCTCGTTGGTGGCAGTGGCGGCTCTTTGGTGTCCTTTAAACCAGTTTTCACATCACATTAGTGGTTCTCTCCTGCTCGGCCGCCAGGGGTGTCCCATCAACACGCAGTAGAGCATACGGTTTTACAGTCCTGTGATTGCGTCCTGAGGACTTTCAATAGTTTCCAGTTCCTTGAAGCCTGAAGTCCTGTTTGCAACTTAATCGTGCTACTCTAGTATACTCCGCGGAAAAGCGCTGCGATCTCCACCAAATCCAGCTTGAGATCTTTATCTTCCATCAGAGGCGCGGGTCATAGAGACGACGGGCGCAGAGCGTCTCCCCTGGCGGCACCACCGAGCCAACGCAGCGGCTGGCTAGAGCGCCGCCGCTCGCCTAGCCGGCTTCCTCTCCGGTAGTTCTCCTTCCCAACATGGCGCAGTCGATTAACATCACGGAGCTGAATCTGCCACAACTGGAAATGCTCAAGAACCAGCTGGATCAGGTGAGGACCGGAGCCAGCACCTTCCTCGCGCTTCACGTCCTCCGGCCGCGTGAAGTCCCTCGTCCCCGCGCCTTCCCGCTGGGGGAGGCTTCCTTTCCCAGGGAAACCCCTATCCGGTCCCAGGTCCCGCCCCCTCTGGCCGTACCCACATCTCTCTAGGGTTACCAAGCCGACCGTTTTTCCTGGCTTCTATAGGAAGTGGAGTTTTTGTCCACGTCCATCGCTCAGCTCAAGGTGGTACAGACCAAGTATGTGGAAGCCAAGGACTGTCTGAACGTGCTGAACAAGAACAACGAGGGTATGGGTTAGGCGGGTGAGGGCGCCTGGGGAACCGTCGCTAGCCTGCTTCTCTGTCGCCTCTTCCTAATCCAGTTTTCCTTAGAGAAAACTATCGGTTACGTAGTGTGTGTAGCCACACGAGCCCCTGCATGTTGCCTACGGAAAGCTCAAATGCGCAAGACATTCCGCAGCTCCCGTCACCTCTGTTGCTGTTCTTTTCACTGTCTGGATACTGAGTCCTGTTGGAGCCCCCTAACGTCTCACGTGGGGAGTGGCCAGCCTTCCCCAGCTGTTTGTCTTCCTTACTTTCACAGGAAAAGAATTACTGGTCCCACTGACGAGTTCTGTATCCTTTCCACAGGAAATGCTACCTTGCCTTCTCCTTCAGTTCCCCCAAAACGGGAAGAGTTTTGATAAGTAACCCAATGATTTTAAGAACAGTTATAGCCAGGCGATGGTGGCGCACACCTTTAATCCCATCAATTGAGAGGCAGAAGCAAGCGGATCTCTGAGCTGGAAGCCAGCCTGGTCTACAGAGTGAGTTCTGGACAGCTTGGGCTATTACACAGAGAAACCCTGGCTTGTAAAACAAAAAGAGTCATACACACTTCATAGTTCTCTTGTCTAACTAGGACCAGTGTCTGTCTCATATTGTATCAGAATTCAGTGGAGAATTGAAGTGTGATGATTGTCTCTGCTGTGTGGGGATGTTAATCTAACATGGAGATAGAGCTGGCAGTCGGCTAAAGCAATAGGAAAATAGTAGGCTATTGAAATTGAGAACTTGGCTCTGTTAGTTTTAGCTTAGTTGTGCCTCATTCCAAAACTACCTTCAATAAGAAACCTAGATTATTTCCATCTGTTGAAAGTGCTCATCCATGAAATGACAGACTAAAGAGAAACCTAAAAATAGCAATGTGTGAAGAATGTCTAAGTTAAAATAATATCAGTGTGGGACCGGAGAGATGGCTCAGCAGTTAAGAGCACTGACTGTTCTTCCAGAGGACCTGGGTTCAATTCCCAGCATCCACACGGCAGCTCACAACTGTCTGTAACTCCAGTTCCAGGGGATCTGATGCCTTCACACCAATGCACTAAAACAAATTTAAGCAAAGTATCTAGTGGGTAAAAATGTGCAGAAGCATTCAATACTCACATGGTGGAAGGAGAAAACCACTCCCACCCTCTACACATGTGAAAACATATACACAAAACTAGCAAGTGTAACATGAAAGTAGTAACCCAAGGCTGGAGAGACGGCCTAGTGGTTGAGAACCGGGTTTGGTTCCTGCAGCTGCATGAGGCAGGAACCTGTTCTGACTTGTACAGTGCCAGCTATGCCTTTAGATGCATGCAATCTAAAAACAAAACGTAAGAATTTGTAATGATCCGTCAGGATTTATGGTTGGCTTTCCACTTGCAGGGTTCTAGAACCTTTGGAAAGCATGGTTGCCTCTGCTCTGGTCTTTCTGGAAAGACTACTGGGGAAACCCAGGAACTCCTCTAAGGGTGAGGCGTGGGATCAGGACAAGAAAGTTTCCAGCTTCTGTTGTCCTCACAAGGAACATTCTATTCTGTTCCTTGGTCTAAAAGTTGCAGCTTTTTTAGAAAAGGAGACTTTGGGCTAATGGCTCTGGTTGACAAAGCTGTCTCGTGCTGGGCTAGTTTTTTCTTTACCCCTGCGTCTCAGATGTATGTCCCTGGGAAGCTCCATGACGTGGAACACGTGCTCATCGATGTGGGAACGGGCTACTATGTGGAAAAGGTGAGGCGGTGAGAAGGGCGTGGAGGGCAGGGTCTCCTTGTGTTCTTGCCTTTACCTCTGATCTTGCAGACAGCTGACGATGCCAATGACTTCTTCAAAAGGAAGATAGACTTTCTCACCAAGCAGATGGAGAAAATCCAGCCAGCTCTGCAGGAAAAGCACGCTATGAAGCAAGGTGAGTTCTGCCCAGAGTGCCTCTTCTGTAAAATTATATCTATTGTCTGTCTTTCCATCTCTGGGAGGTGGGGGTGGGGCACATGAGTGCTGTGGTGCCTGTGTGGAGGTTAGAGGAAAATTTTCAGGAATCAGTTTTCTCCTTTCACCCTTGGTTCTAGAGATTAAACTCTCGTCACCAGGCAGCTGGCAAATGCTCTTAGCTGTGAAGCTGTCTCCCAGACTCCCAGGGAACTTCCTACCCAGTCTACCGTGATAAAGAACATTCATTGCATAGGACATGACAGCACACATCTGCAACCCCAAAACTGGGGAGATTAAATCAAGAGTTCATATCAAGACCCTGTCTCAAAAGAAAAACAGCAGCCAGGTTTTGTGGTATACACTTTAATCCTTACACTTAGGAGAGGCAGGGGGATCATCTTTACTACATAGCCAGTTCAAGGCCACTGTGGACTTCATGAGACTCTTGTCCTCCCCTCCAAAAAGACATAATTGGTGTAGGCTTGGGGATATATAGCTCAGTAGTAAGAGTGCCTAGCATGCTGGGCAGTGGTGGTGCAGGCCTTTAATCTCAGCACTTGGGAGGCAGAAGCAGAGGGAACTCAGTGAGTTTGAAGCCAGCCTGGTCTACAAATCAAGTCCAGAACAGCTGGGACTGTTACAAAGAGAAACCCTCTCTCTAAAAAAAAAGTTCCTAGCATGTAAATGTCATGGATTAAATCCTGGGCACCACAAAAACAAACAAAACCACAAGAAAACCTAAAATATTTACTTATATGTATGCATGTTTGTATGCATAAATAAGATTTAAATGTATGCACATACACTGACATAATTCATGTACAATACTATCCATTTAAATGAGTAATCCAGCGGTATGTGGTGCATTTCCTGTAATTTCAGCATTCAGAAGGCTAAGGCAAGAGGATTCCAGGGTAGAGGCCAGACTAAAGTACATTGCCAAGATCCTGTCTCAGGAAACACAACAGCTTGGAGAAATGGCTCAGTGGTTTAAGAGCATTTAATCTGCTTGCCAAAGGCACAGGTTCAGATCTGTGGCAGCTCACAGCCACCTAAAACTCCAGGACCAGGAGATGTGACCTCTGTACTCCTGCATGAAAATGGAGCACATGAAAACACACGCGAGTCGGAACATTTAAAAATTTAACACTTAAACTATGGGAACATGGCTCAGTGGTCTTGAGTTCTAATCTCCAGCTAGGCATGACCCAAATGCTTGTAACCTCAGTGCTAATAGGACAGAGACAAATAGATCCTGGAAGTTCACTGGCTGGGTGAGTTTCACCTTCAGTGAGAGACCCTATCTCAGGAATAGACAGAGAATGAGAGAGAGCAAGATAAGATTCCTTTCGTCTTCACCTGTATGTCTAGTGGTGGACATAGATAAACACACATTCGAGTTCAAAGAAAGAACATGGGTTGTAACGTAAAACTTGGAGGTATCTTCTCCAAGTTAAAAGCATGTCTCTGCTGGATGGAGTGGTGTACACCTTTAATCCAGCAGTTGGGAGGCAGAGGCAGGTGGAGCTCTGAGTTCAATGCCAGCGAGTGCTATCTTAACAACAATGAGGTTTCTTTTTCTCTTTGGTGTCCTGATGGGTGATTTGGGGTTTGAGTGATTGAGAAGAAATCTGTTCATGGATTGGGATAAAGTGCCTATAAACGCAGCAGAATTCTTTTTTTTTTTTTTTTTTTTTTTTTTTTTTTTTTTTTTTTTTTTTTTTTTTTTTTTTTTTTTTTTTTTTTTTTTTTTTTTTTTGGTTTTTCGAGACAGGGTTTCTCTGTTTCTGTAGCTTTGTAGACCACGCTGGCCTCGAACTCACAGAGATCCGCCTGTCTCTGCCTCCGGAGTGCTGGGATTAAAGGCATGCGACACCACCGCCTGGCCTAACGCAGCAGAATTCTAAGGAAACCCTAGCAGTTACCACAGTGGCTACACACAGCAATCCTCCAGGAAATTTAAAAAGAGCACAGATCCAATTCACACCAACTAAGTCAAACTGGAAAGGGTATGGGAAGCTGATCTTGATTTATAAAGTCAGGGAAGTTGGTGGCTCTTTCTTTTGCTTTGAGAGAGTCTCATTCTGTACCAAATTGCAGCGGTTTAGCATACTGACTGACGTGGTGCACAGAGTGTGTGTGTTCCCCTTCTTGGGTTCTCTGGAATAGTCCCCCTGGGTTGTAACTCTGCTCCTCCTTTCTTAGCCGTCATGGAAATGATGAGCCAGAAGATCCAGCAGCTCACAGTCCTGGGAGCAACGCAGGCGACGGCCAAGGCGTGAGGATGTGCTGCGGAGATGAAGCAGTGAAGGGCCCTGTTTCAAGGGGCCTGAGACTTTGTGGGCAGTGGCCTACTGGTGTCTGGGAAGAGTTGTGTTTAATGTTAATAAATGTGCCAGCTGGGCAAATGGTGGTCTCTTATATTATAAAAGGGTCTGGTGATGAACGGGGAGTGTCCAGAGGGAGTGCTCTTGCCTAGAACCCGAAAATGGGCCAATTACACTGCCTTTAGAGGTTCCACCTTGGGCTCTCAGAAACGGGAAGAACGGGCACACATTTTTCTGGGTTGCGGTGGGGACTGCTTGCGGTCGGAAGTGGAGCTGCACTACACACTTCCTCTTCCGGGTCGACCTTCCCGTGGAGGGAGCCGTATGGGTTTTCGTTTCCTGCATGGTATTCTAACACTGGTGCGGCCTCTGCGGTCAGTTCTCCAAACCCAGCGTCGTATGCTCGGTCCAGAGTCCGTTTCGCCCCCTAAAAGGCCTCGCTGCAGCCCCATGGCACCACCCCGAATCGGGACGCACAACGGCACCTTCCATTGCGACGAGGCTTTGGCTTGCGCGTTACTCCAACTCCTGCCCGAGTACAGGGTACGGACCGCCTGCGAACCTAACTGGCTGGGTACCCTCTAGTGTTTGCTTCCCCTGAGCACGACCCTCCCCAAGACACATCCCCTTAGAGACCCAGCCTCAATCCTCTGACTGCTGCCTGACAGCCCCTCTATGTCTGCAGGATGCAGAAATTGTGCGGACTCGGGACCCTGAAAAACTGGCTTCGTGTGACATCGTGGTGGATGTGGGTGGAGAGTACAACCCTCTGAGACACCGTTATGATCATCACCAGAGGTGAGTTCACATACACCTGCTCTCTGGCTTTCCTAACTTTGGTTTGTGCTGCAATCCCTCCTTCAAATGCACAAGTTCATCGCCGCCTCACCGTTGAATCGCCCTTAATCGCCCTGGGACTGAAACCCCCACAGGCCTCCCCTGCTTTAACCCTTGGCCTTGCAGCAGGCAGTTCAGTCCTTCTAATTCAAGGACCTTTTGCTTTCTTATTTTTATTTTTTTGTTTGTTTTTCAAGACAGGGTTTCTTTGTAGTTTTGGAGCTTGTCCTGGAACTACCTCTTGTAGACCAGGCTGGTCTCGAACTCACAGAGATTCGCCTGCCTCTGCCTCCGGAGTGCTGGGATTAAAGGTGTGCACCGCCACCGACCGGCTGATTTTTTATTTTATGTGTATGGATGTTTGGCCTGCATTCATGTCTGCACCATGTGTACTGATGCCCACAGAGGTCAGGAGGTGTCAGGATACTCTGGAATTGGGGTTAAGGAGGGTTGTGAGCTGTCACTTGGATGTAGGGGATTGAACTTGCCTCTACTGCAAGAGCAGCCAGCTCTTTACCATCACCAGCCCCGTGATGGCTAGTTTTAATTTTCAGTTGACACTCACCTAGAATTGGTTCAGTGAGGGATTATCTAGATCAGGCTGGCCGGTGGGCATTGAGTGGGAGGCACTATTCCTGGCCTGCATAAGTCAGAAGGAAGCCAAGCACTAGAAGCGTGCATGCGCCTGTTTTTTCTCTGCTTTTGCCTGTGGGTGAGATGTGACTTGCTGTGTAAGCTCCTGCCCCTTCCTTGCTGTGGTGGACCATAAGCTATGTTGATCCTGTGTTGACCTCTGTCCGGCGTTGTATCACAGAAATGAAGTGAGCCCCTTCTTAACCACAGCATGATTGTCACCCTTCTCCCACCCCTCAAACCCTTGCTCACACTTCGGTCAGCGTCCCCACTTTTCCTAAAAGAGAATAAACTTTTCCTGTTTCTTCATGTTCCCACCTCCAAAATTTCTCAACTCTCCCTTCCAATTTAAGAAAATGTACTCCCTTCTGCTGTGTTGCAGTTTATTGAGGCTTCTCTGTAGCCCTGGCTGCCCTGGAACTCTCAGAGGTCCACCCGCTCTTCCTCCCGAGTGCTGGGATTAAAGCTGTGTGCCACCTGGCCGCTGCTGCTGCTTTGCTTTTTTTTTTTTTTTTTTTTTTTAAGTAAATAAGTAAAGAGCATCTGCACGGAATGTAGACTTTCCTTGTCTCTAAAGTGTAACACCCACCTACCTAACATCTGTATCCTAGATCGCAGGTAATCTAGAGATGATCGAAAGGATACAGAAGGAGGCTGGGCAGTGGTGGTGCACACCTTTACCCAGCACTCGGGAGGCCGACCTCTGAGTTCCAGGCTAGCCTGGTCTACAAGAGCTAGTTCCAGGACAGGCACAAAAGCTAGAGAAATCCTGTCTCAAAAAAAAAAAAGAAAAAGAAAAGATACAGGTGGAAGAATAAGGCCCCTGCGGAGGTGGTGGCGCACGCCTTTAATCCCAGCACTTGGGAGGCAGAGACAGGCTGATCTCTGTGAGAAACCCAGTCTCGAAAAACCAAAAAAAAAAAAAAAAAAAAAAAAAAAAAAAAAAAAAAAATTACCATCAAGAGAAAAAATTTATTTTTAATTTATTTACTTATTTATTATCTATACAGTGTCTGTCTGCATGTATGCCTTACTAGGCCTGAAGAAGGCACCAGATCTCATTACAGATGGTTGTGAGCCATATGTGGTTGCTGGGAATTGAACTCAGGACCTCCGAAAGAATAGTCAGTGGTCGTATCTACTGAGCCATCTCTCCAGTCCCAAGAGAAAAATTTTATAGCCGGTTGTGGTATCAAATGCCTTTAATCCTAGCACTTGGGAGCAAAGGCACACAGATCTCCTGAGTTGAGGCCAGTCTAGTCTACAGAGTGAGTTCCAGAACAGCCAGGGCTACCCAGCTAAACCCTGACTCCAAAAACCAAACCAAAACAAAAAATATACAGGAGGATATGTGTGTCTTCTAGGCAAACGCTGTCCCATTTTACATAAAGGATTTGAGCACCTGGAGGTCGGGTCCTCGAGGTCCTGTGAGCCACAGCTGCTGCTGTTTGCCCAGTCCTTACGCGAACTTTAAAGGACAGATAGGAGCTTAGGTTGCAAAACATAGAGCCTGGCATACAGTAAGCGTTGAGTTCCAGCCGTTGTCGAGTGAATGCAGGAATATGAACTTTCAACCAAGGCCTATGTTGGTACTGGAGGAAAAGCCATCATTCGAGTGGGGTTCCTTTAACCATCCTGCTGATACCCAGGATATAAACTTGCGCACACACTAGACTTTTGGACCAGCTCCTCCACTGCAGCCCCTCCCTGTGCTCCTCAGGACTTTTACAGAAACCATGAGTTCCCTGTGCCCTGGGAAGCCATGGCAGACGAAGTTGAGCAGTGCTGGACTTGTCTATCTGCACTTCGGGCATAAGCTACTGGCCCAGCTGCTGGGTACTAGTGAAGAGGACAGCGTGGTGGACACCCTCTATGACAAGGTAGGGACTGTCTACACCCCACCCAGCTGGCCAGGAACGGCACGAGTGATGCAGCACTGGACTAGGCCTGTCAGTTACTGATTGTGGGGACTGTCTTAGTCACGGTTCTTTTGTGAAGAGACACTATGACCACAGCAACTCTATAAAAGAAAGCATTTAACTGGGGCTTGTGTATAGTTTCAGAGGTTTAGTCCATATCCTCATGGTGGAGAGCATATTGGCATGCAGGCAGACAATGCTGAAGAAGTAGCTGCGAATTCTACATCCAGGTGGGCAGGCAAGGCTTGTCTTTTGATTTCCTCCTAACCTTTCTCGAGTAGCTCACTCCTAATGCCTGAGCATTCAAATATATAAGCTTATAGGGGCCATTCTTACTCAGCCCACCACAGGGACCCAACAGTCAGTCTCCCCATCAGGCATGTCCTTTGTGCCTTCCTAGCCTACATCCTGGAGTGGAGAGGACTGGACGTTAGTGTTTAGGAAAGGGGTCTTACTACTTTATTATTTTGAGATAGGTTCTGCCTATATTGCTCAGGCTGGTCTTGAACTTGTGACTTAAGCAGTACGCTTGCTTCCTTCTCTTAAGTTGGGACTATAAGTGTACATTCCCACACTAGTCTGGGGAAGGACTTTGAAAGCAGCATTTTCTAGTCTTTTTTGTGCCATACATTTAAAAAGAAAAAAAGAAAAAGAAACCCAATTATTCCAGGCGTGGTGGTATACACACTTCACCCAACACTTGAGAGGCTTAGACAGGAGGATCTTGAGTTCTAGGCCAATCTGGATCCTGACTCAAAAACCTGACCAAACTAAACAGATAAGGCTGCTTATACTCGAAGGCATTGGGCTCAGAGATGCTATCGTACATCTCTCAGTATCTCCATAATTCACTGGTGCGCAGGAGTTGGCAGGCTCAGGAGGAAAGGGACAGATTGCAGAAGCATCTCCAAGTTCAGGCCAAACAGTACCAAGGACAACACTTAATCCTATTCCTGTGAAATTTACTGGACAGATCCATCCAGTCTCCCTCACCCCGAGGTTCACTTTGCAGGTAGGCTGCTGAGTTCAGGCCTCAAGCTTAGTTCTCCAGCATCTGCTCCTGTTTGTTGTGCCAGAGGGGAAGAAGTGACTAGGGTAACAGTTTTGGGAATGGCAAGGCTTTAAACAACTGGGGTCTTTTGTTTCCTCTGCTGATGGGTTTTCTAAGTAGCTGATTTAGCCAGTTTTAAGTGACTATCAAGGCTTGGTACAGACAAGGGGTGCTGTGCAGAGAGAAGTTAACTTTTTCGATTCTCTCTGAGGCTAGTGCTCTTTCTACACGTCCCGCATGGGACTAGTATGGAAGTGCATTTTGTGGGGGTTTGTCATGAATAGCTTATGCTGGGTCTGCCCGAGGGTTTGAGGCGTATTCTACTATTCCTTCAAACTCAAATGCTGCAGCTCCTAACATAATGGTATATGGTACGTATTGTATAAGCCGAAACACATGGCCTCACAAAGCCCCACGTCTCAGCTCTTAATGTCCATCACTTTCCCACTGTATTTGCCAGACCTTCTGCTGTCTCATTCATTTGCTCTGCAGCCTACTTAGCCCACATACTCTTCCCTTCCTTGGCCCAGGAATCCATTTCCACAATCGTACATAGGAACTGAAATCCCTGTTCTAAGTCATAGCCAGGCTGGAAAAGAGCACAGGATCCACTTCCAGAGGACAGGATCAGTTTCCAACATCCATATGATGGTTCACAAACATCTGTGAGTTTCAGGGGATCTGATGCCCTCTTCAGGCCTCCACGGGCACTAGGCATACACACTGTGCACAGGCATACATACAAGCAAAACAACTTTTTTTTTTTTTTTTTTAGCTAGGATCTCATTATGTAGGCCTAGATGTCTGGGAACTCATAATGTAGACCAGGTTGGCTTGTAGACCAAGCAGGCCAGAGATCTGCCTACTTCTGCCTCCTGAGTGCTAGGATTAAACATGTGTGCCACAGTGCCCAGCTAATTTTTTGTTTTGTTTTGTTTTGGTTTTTGTTTTTCGAGACAGGGTTTCTCTGTGGCTTTGGAGCCTGTCCTGGAACTAGCTCTGTAGACCAGGCTGGTCTCGAACTCACAGAGATCCACCTGCCTCTGCCTCCCGAGTGCTGGGATTAAAGGCGTGCGCCACCATCGCCCGGCCTGCCCAGCTAATTTTGTTATGAGGACTGGAAGGTTGGCCCAGCTGCTCTTCCAGAGGTTCAGTTCCCACAGGGTGTCTCACTACCCATAATGAGGTCTGGCGCCCTCTTCTGGCTGCAGAGCACCCATACACAAAATATATTAAAAACTTCAATGAAATAAAGTCAGCAAGCCCCCTGGGCATACATCTTCGGGTGACCTGAATCTCAGTCCTAACTAACACCAAGCTGCTGTCTTCCTTCCTCCTCCCTCCTCCCATCTAGTCAATGGTGAAACACTAGGGGCTGTTGTGAGAAAGTGTTTACACTCTGAAACCGATACCAACTTTACCATGATGGGTATGCTAAAGCCTACCTCCCTGCTGCTGCTTTAGATGTATGAGAACTTCGTGGAAGAGGTAGATGCAGTGGACAATGGGATCTCGCAGTGGGAAGAAGGGGAGCCGCGGTATGCGCTGACCACTACACTGAGTGCTCGGGTGGCTCGGCTCAATCCCACCTGGAACCAGCCCAACCAAGACACCGAGGTGAGCTGGCCTGAGTCACAGTAGAACTCAAGGACAAAGGAAGGACAGATGCCTTCCATCCAAGGCCTGGGATCATGTTCTGTGATTTCACCATTCCCAGGCAGGGTTCAGGCGTGCAATGGACCTGGTACAGGAAGAGTTTCTGCAGAGACTGAATTTCTACCAGCATAGCTGGCTGCCAGCCCGGGCATTGGTAGAAGAGGCCCTGGCCCAGCGATTCAAGGTAAACTGGGCAGGTGGCCTGAGGGCCAGGGATGCTTCTGGGCCATCTGGTCAACTGGGCCTTCTGCTCCTACATAGACCTAGCCACATACTGTTTTCCTTTCAGGTGGACCCAAGTGGGAAGATAGTGGAACTTGCACAGGGCGGATGCCCTTGGAAAGAGCATCTTTACCACCTAGAATCTGAGCTGTCCCCACCAGTGGTCATCACCTTTGTTATCTACACTGATCAGGCTGGACAGTGGCGAGTCCAATGTGTACCCAAGGAGCCTCACTCATTCCAAAGCCGGTGAGTCCCCCAGAACTCCCTCCCCTGCCTACCTTCAGGTGTTTCAGTGCTGTTGGAGTCTCCGCATGCCTCCCTTTGTTCTTACATAGGCTGCCCCTGCCAGAGCCATGGCGAGGACTTCGGGATGAGGCCCTGGACCAAGTCAGTGGGATCTCTGGCTGCATCTTCGTCCATGCCAGTGGCTTCATTGGTGGGCACCACACTCGAGAAGGTGCCCTAAACATGGCCCTTGCCACTCTTGCCCAGCACCCAGCAACTACGCCCCTTGAAAATTCTGTAGTCCAATAAAATTTCATCTTTCACCGACCCAGGCCCTTATCTACCAGCCCAGTCATTTTCTCAGACCTAGTAAGTACAGCATCCTATGGACAGCCCTAGCATTCTCAGCTTTGCAAACACCAACAGCCATCAGTGGGCTGGGCAGATGCTCAGCAGTTAAGAGTATTATTGCCCTAGGAGAGGAGCTAGATTCGATTCCCAGCACCCACACAGCAGCTCACATAACTGTCTTTAACTCCAGGTCCAGAAGATCCAACCCCCCTACTGACTCTGTGGGCACTGGACACATGTGATACACACACATATGTGTATGCAGGCAACACACACATAAATATTAAAGCTTTAAAAAATAAAGGGCAGAAGAGATGATTCACAGGTTAAGAACACTGGCTACTCTTTCAGAGGTCTTTTTTTTTAAATATTTATTTATTTATTATGTATACAATATTCTGTCTGTGTGTATGCGTGCAGGCCAGAAGAGGGCACCAGACCTCATTACAGATGGTTGTGAGCCACCATGTGGTTGCCGGGAATTGAACTCAGGACCTTTGGAAGAGCAGGCAATGCTCTTAAACACTGAGCCATCTCTCCAGCCCTCAGAGGTCTTAAGTTCAATTCCCAGCAACCACATACTGGCTCACAGCCATCTAGAATGAGATATGGTGCCCTCTTCTGGTATGCAGGCAGAACACCATATACATAATAAATCTTTAAAAAAGAAGAAAAAGGAAACCATCTGAGGACTAAATAACTTGATCAAATTTGCAGGTAGCTAGGAAGAGACAGTACAGTCTTGGCCCATGGTCCCACTCCTTTTTTTCTATTATACCCAGCAACATACTAGAAAATGAATAGAACCCAGAAACTTTATTTACACGTGGGAGTGAGGGGAGTGGGGCTGAGGAGGTAGTGGTCCTGGAAGAGGGTCCCAAGGGGCAGAGGTTGGTGGTGTCTCAGTAAATAGTGGCACTTCATGAATAGAGCCTCCACCTCCAGCTGGGGGCTCCTGGGCCCGGCCAAGGACTGGGCTAAAGCGTGGAAACTGGGCATTGACAAAGTACAGAGGGATGTGGGCGATTCGGCCTGTGGACCAGCACTGCAGAAAACGGGCAGGAAAAGGAGTCATGAGCATGGACCTAGAAGTGGCCTTTGACAGGTCCAAACCACTGGGTCTCTAGCCATCCAGGAGACCCTACAGAGCATGCTCACGCGCACACGGCCAAGCCCTTGTCTACTCACCACACTGAGCAAGGCCCCTTTGTTGAAGGAAGGATGGAAAGTGATGAGCTGAGCCTGGGCCCCTGGCTCCCCCTGGATGATGCCACTGTGGCAAGAAGGGGAAGAGGTGAGGCCAAGGGCAGCGGGAAGTTTCTGTAGCTGTATGTGGGGACAGGCTGCGGAGGCCAGACCCACACGTCTGATCAGCACTTACCAGGGAAGAAGCTCAAACACAGGGCTGTTCCGAGTTCGAAAAAGGAGGATGATGGGAGTCCCATCCTGTACCCGTGGGTTTCCTGTAAGAAAGGTTCCGCTAATACAGGACACTCTAGAAGCCAGGTCCCAGAGGGCAAGGGCAGAGTACAACAGCGCTGGTGCTGTCAGGTCTGTCAGGCTGTGGCTTAAGAAAGGCACCTTTTCTCTAGTGGGTGTAATGGCACACGCCTTTAATCCAGTGAGTAAGTTCTGTAAGTTCTGGGACAGCCAGGGCTCATCAGAGACCCCGTCTCAACAAAGCCCCATTCTCTTTACTCCTTACCTTTCATGAGCACAGCCAGGCGTTCACCACTAGGGTCCCAAACCATGGAGTGGGCCTCTCCCCCGAGCCTGTGCCAGGACAGGACAGGTGCAGTCAGTGTGGCTCTCCTGACTTCTCACCCCTCCTCCCACGGGCACTGAAACCCACCTCTCCTCTCCATCTGGTGTCTGTATTGTTGTCTCAGAAAGATCTGCCACAATTGTTGCTGACTTCGCACCTCCAACGTGTCCCTTCTCTGTCCCTGTAAGGGCAGGTTTCTAGTTCCCGTGCGCCCTTCACCCCCAGTACACTCACCACTCGGGTCCTTCACCCCCAGTGCATTCACCACACGGGTCCGGGAATGACAAGGAGTAAATCAGCGCCTCCCCCAGCACAGTGAAGAGCAGTCGGTTTCCATCTGGGCTCCAGCAGCCGGTCTGGGGACAGGAAGGAAAAGCCAGGAGAAAGAGGTCTGGAAGAGGACTATGGCAGGAGAGAAGCAGAGGTGGGGAGCCAAGCCTACTAACTTCCCCTTCCTCCCAGTGTCTGTGGGCCATAGGCCTCTCTTACCTGACAGCGCCCTGAAAGAGTTGGCCACCTCTCACAAGTCCACATCTGGGTCTCCCAGACTCTGTGCCAGAGAAAGACAAAGATTACAGCCTGGGGCCTTCATGCTCCAAACCTGGACTGTCTCATCTTGCAGTCCCCAGAGTCAGTGCCCTTTCTCTGGAATCTTGGCTTTTCGCCCACTCACCGAAAGACAGCTGAAGGAGTAGTAGCCAGGACTTTGCTGCCATCTGGGGACCACAGCAAGTTGGTAACCCCTCCTCCTCGAAACCAAGGAAGGGGGACACAGATTTCTGTTGAGACATCCCATACCTAAGATCAAAGGAGGTGGTGTAGAAACTCAGTGTTATCAATCAGCTCACTCAGGCCACCCTCTTCGATGCACAAAGGCCTAGGGAAGACCTCTTTATGATTACAATGTCGGCTACCTCAGTGTGAGATCTGAGGATAGCTCCTTCACTAGATGAACTGAAGACAGACAATCTCACTCCCCCAAGCTTTCCACCACAGAGAGGTGGGAACCACTCACCAGAACAGCAGCACTGACAGGTGAGGCTGAGAGCAGCCGCCCCCCACTGGGGGCCCAAGCCAAGCTGGTGACCGGTGTGTGCCCAGGGTGAGATAATACCTGAGCACAGCCAGAGGAGGGTCTGCAGGATAAACAAAAGGGATAGGGTAAAAAGATGATAACAGGTTGGGAAAGGTGGAAATGCTCTTGATCCCAGTATTTGCAAGGCAGAAGCAGGTGGCTCTCTTGAGTTTGAGGCCAGCCTGGTCTGCAGAACAAGTCCCAGGGCAGCGAGGGCTACACAAAGAAAATCCATCTTGAAAAAAAGAACACAGATGGTAAACAAATGCACCAAGGCAGCCAGAGGGTAAATGGCTAAGAACACTTGCTCCTTCTGAGGGCAGGAGTCTGCCCTGCACTCAATGTGTGTGTTTGTGTGTGTGTATGTGTGCGCACACACACTCAAAACCATCTACAGCTCCAGCTCCAGCGGATCAACGCCCTCTTCTGGCCTCTGCCAGCACCCAAACAATACAAAGTGAAAATGCCCTGTCATGATTCCGTTTCCTTGCTTTCACTAGAACCTCTAATTCATAGCCTCTAACCTCAATTCAGGTTGGGAAAATGATAATGCCAGAGTTTAAATTTGAAGGTCTACAGAGAACCTGTGGTTTTCAGGGCAGGAGCCAGTATAAAAAGTCAGAAGCTGGCTGGGTGGCACATGACTTTAGTCCTAACACTTGGCAGGCAAAGGCAGCTGAATCCCTGAGTTCGAGTCCAGCCTACTCTACAGAGCAAGTTTAGGACAGCCAGAGATACATACAGAAAAGGCAGAAGCTGCAGTCCCATTTCCAGAAGACAGCCCTGACAGTGAGTCTAAGAGACTTATACTGGAGTCACTGTGCTGGGTTACCAAGGACATTACCTCAAGGGTCCAACCTCTGCTGGTTTTATTTTCTCAATCCCAGCACCAATCACCTTTCCTTATCAGAACATCTCCCACCTTTATGTGCCCACAATTTCCTGTCTACCAAAAAGAGCTGTGTGTAAACTGACCTCTACCCCTGGGACCTGGCTCTTCCCTTCCCACTGGGCCACTGACATGATTCATCTTTACAGTGAAGGGCACCTATCTTTTCAAGTCAGCTCAGCTTGAGAGCTCCCTGTAACATGTGACACACACATGATCAAAAATCTTTTATGTGTATGACTGTTTTACATGCATGTATGTCAGTGACCATGTGTGTGTAATGCCCAAGATGGCCAGAAAAGGGCATTAGATCCCCTGAAACTATTCTCTGAGCCACCTCCCCATCCCTAAAATAAAAACATTTCAAAGGGCAGCCCATTTCTTTAGAACCTCCCTTCTACAAGAACGGTTACTCTACTTCTCAATAAAACTTTGCTGGCTTCTCCTTAGGAAAAAAAAATTTTTTTAATTTGCTAGGAAGGGGTATGGAGAGATAGTTCAGTGGTTAGGAGCACTGGCTGCTCTTCCAGAGGATCCAGTTCAGTTCCCAGCACCCACATGGCAGTCCAGGGTGCATCATTCTCTCCTGGCCTCCTCAGGTGCTGCGTGCACATGTTACACAGATATACACATAGACAAAACACCCATAAGATTAAAAACAAAAATCGGCAGTGGTGGTGCTGCACCTCCTTAATCCCAGCACTCGGGAGGCAGAGGCAGGCAATCTCTGAGTTTGAGCACATCTTGGTCTACAGAGTGAGTTCCAGGACAGCCAGGGCTACAGAGAGAAAACCTGTTTGGAAAATCAAAAAAATAAAATAAAACTAAAAAAAAAAAAAAAAAACCTTTAAAAAAATTTCCTAGGAAACAGTGTGGTGGTATGCTCCTGTTGTCCTTTCACTTGGGGGTTGTGTGTGTGTGTGTGTGTGTGTGTGTGTGTG
>NW_026068140.1:1653876-1656215 GCF_014885135.2 Alexandromys fortis | reverse complement strand
AGGACCCTTCAGCTCAGAAAGGGTGAGCAAGAGTGGCGGGTGGCAGAGGAAAGGGAGGTGTGAAAAAGAATAAAAGAATTCTGTTTTATTTTTCAAGATAATGGGCTGGAGAGATGGCTCAGTGGTTAAGATCATTGCCTGCTCTTCCAAAGGTTCTGAGTTGCAGACATACACACAGACAGAATATTGTATAATAAATAAATAAATAAATAAATAATTTTTTTAAAAAAAGATAATGGGCTGGAGAGATGGCTCAGTGGTTAAGAGCATTGCCTGCTCTTCCAAAGGTCATGAGTTCAAGTCTCAGCAACCACATGGTGGCTCACAGCCATCTGTAATGAGGTGGCCTGCAGACACACACACAGACAGACTACTGTATACATAATAAATAAATAAATATTAAAAAAAATATTTTTCAAGATAAGCAGTCCCCTATGTTGACCAGGCTGGTCTTGAGTTCCCAGAGGATGCTGGAATAAAGATGTGTATCACCATGCCTGGCCTGCCTCAGTCTGCCCTCAGCTTGTCAGCATCTTGTGTCACCACACTAGACTTCTGTCCATCCTGTCTCTTTATCGTCTGTCTGTCTGTCTGTCTATCTATCTATCCTCGCTTTCCCACAGCTGGAGCTGGACACAAGGTTTTTTATTTATTCACAATTTTAGAATTCTGGTGGTTTTATTTTTAGTTCTCAGGGAGATTATCTCCCACTCCTCCTGAGACAGGTTTCTCTGTACAGTCCTGATTGTCCTAGAACCTGCTCTGTAGACCAGGCTGGGCTTGAGCTCAGAGATCCACCCTCTGCCTCCCAGTGCTGGGATTACAAGCACGTGCCACCATCGACTGGCAGTTGTTACAGTCTTTATGGTTTCTACTCAGGTCTCTATTTGTCCCTACTCTACTTTATAACTCTGATAGTGTATGATCCACAGGCATGTCCTCCCATGACCCCAGAAACCTCTAAATTCTGTCCCTTTGTCGAGACAAAGCATCTTAGCACCCACCTGACTTTACATCTGCTTCTCCACAACCCTAGAAGTGCTGTGAAGACCTGTAGACCCCCAAAGGCTCCTGGAATGACCCTCAGGACAGGACAGGTCAAGACAGGCTGCCAGAAGTCACCTTGTGGATAAGGAGGTGGGGTCCAGGGTCCAGATGAGAATACAGCTCTGGCAGGCCACAGCCAAGACGGAGGCACTGAGGGGCTTCCAGGCCAGTGCTGCTACGTTTCTCTGTAGACGATGCTTCAGGGAGGGAACTATAGTGCTAGAGTAAAGAGATGGGAAACTGAGTCAAAGCAGGGACACTAAGCTCAGGGAACCTGAGTCCAGTTGAAAAGATAAAACGGGGTGTTGGAGAAATGGCTCAGAGGCCAGGGCAGCTCACAACTCTGTATCACCGCTTCCAGGGGATATGCTGCCCTCTTCTGTCCTCCACAGGCACTGCATGCACGCAGTGCACAGGCATACAGGCAGCCAGAACACTCAAACACATACAAAATAAAATTTAGGGGCTGGAGAGATTGTTTAGAAGTTAAAAACACTGGCTGCGGACAGTGGTGGTGCACGCCTTTAATCCCAGCACTCGGGAGGCAGAGGCAGGCGGATCTCGGTGAGTTCGAGACCAGCCTGGTCTACAAGAGTTAGTTCCAGGACAGGCTCCAAAACCACAGAGAAACCCTGTCTCGACCAAAAAAACTAAAAAAAAAAAAAAAAAAAAAAAGAGTGAAAAAAATCCAGATATCAGAGACAAGTACAGGGAAGACCAACACTGTAGTTCAGCTCTGACAGAAACTATCAGGACTCTCATGAGGTTAAGTTTATATGCAAGGGTGTAGAACTTCAGGTGACATTCCTCAGGAACACTATCCATTGCTGGCTTACTTAAAAAAAAAAGCACTGTGTGTGTTGCTGATGTATATGCCTGCCTGCTGTATGTACCAGTACACATGCACATGAAGATCAGGAGAGGGGCAGGGGTGTCTTCTATCATTCTCCACTCTCAGTCCTTTTGCAGCTATGTCTAACCTCTGAACTTGATGCTCAAGTTCACTAGCAAGTCTTAGTGATCTTCCTCTTGGAACTGGGCCTGTAGATGTTTATGGGAACACCTGACTTGTTAATAGGGAATAGGATCTTTTTTATTTGTTAGGTAAATGGAATAAAGAAAATAAAGCTAAAAAAGAAAGTATGCAGCATGACTTCATGATGTGGCTCATGATTTGACAGAATGTTTACAAGGAGCCATGAGAAAAGACAAGAGACTGCACAAAAGAGCAGCAAAGACAGATGGTCACTATAGTAAGACAGACACAGCCAGTGCATAACCCCAGAGAAAAG
>NW_026068140.1:1636592-1646331 GCF_014885135.2 Alexandromys fortis | reverse complement strand
CAGCACTCACGTGGTAGCTTACAATTGTCTGTAACTCCAATTCTAGGAGACCTGACACCCTCACACAGACGTACATGCAGACAAACCATCAACCAATGCTCATAAAGTAAAAATAAATTATAAAAAATAAGTAAGTAATAAATAAAATTTCAAAAAATTTTAAAAGAAGGTCAAAACAGGCTTGGTGTGGTGGGGCACACCTTTATTCCCAGGGTAGGGAGGCAGGCTAAGGCAGGTTGCTGAGTTTGAGGGCATCCTGGTCTACAGAGTAAGTTCAAGGACAACCAGAAACCCTATCTCAAAAAAAAAAAAGCAGAACTAAAAGATAAAACCCCACAGAAGAAAGCTGACCCACGGGCCTAAGGACGAGGCTCAGCAGTAACTCTGGTACTCTGCCGATACAAAGTCCTGGTCTGATCCTCAGCACAGGATCTGATCAAAAAGAAATAATAATAATAAAAATTAAAAAATGGTTCAAGCGCATGGGAAAAAAGGGTTCAAGCAGCACATGGGGTATTATGGGACAGAAGCAGAAGATTAAAGATATATACTGGGCATCATAGTGCACGCCTTTAATCCCAGCACTAAGGAAGCAGAGGCAGGTGGATCTCTGAGTTCAAGATTAGCAGAGACCCCATCTTAGAAAAAGGAAGTTAGATATAGAAAGGACACGATCAATTACGGAGTGTCCCCAACCAGTTCTAGTTCTACAGACCAGCCCACCAAGGGCAGAGGATGGGAACAGTCACAGCCACGCACCTGTTGGCATTATACACACGAATAGAGTCTTCCAGCAGGGCCACCGCAAACTTGTTGGTGTGAGGGTGCCATGCAAAGACCCGTAAGCAGCAGCTTGACCTGCGGAGGATGAGCATGAAGACAGTAGCTGCACCCCCTCCTCCTCGAACAGCCTAGCTACTCAGACTCCCTTTCCTTCCCACAGAGGAAAGGGATGCTCGGTTTTCCTTTTGTTCCTTTCTGAGGAGCATCTTAGTTAGGGTTTCTACTATTGTGATAAACACCACAGCCAAAAGCAACTTGGGGAGAAAAGTGTTTACTTCATCTTATAGCTTATAACCCAGCATCCAGGAACAGTGAGGGTAGGAAGCCAAGGCTCTTAGGGACTGCGGCAGGAACTGGAGGAGAGGCTGTGCTGTGGCAACATTAGCTGGCTTGCTCAGTCTGCTTTTTTCTGGGGAGTAGGGTGGGGGGGTGGGGTAGGTGGCTAGGTAGGTTGTTTTGTTTTGTTTGGCTTTTTCGAGACAGGGTTTCTCTGTAGCTTTGAAGCCTGTCCTGGAACTAGCTCTGTAGACCAGGCTGGCCTCAAACTCAGAGACCCATCTGTCTCTGATGGGTCTGCCCGCCTCTGCCTCCCAAGTGCTGGGATTATAGGTGTGCACCACTACCGCCTGGCCTTGTTTTGTTTTGGAGACAGTGTCTCACTATGTAGCTCTAGCTGTCCGTAACTCACAATACAGACTAGGCTGGCCTCTAACTCAGAGACCCATCTGTCTCTGAGTGCTACGATGGGCCACTGTATCAGATTGCAGCCCGCTGTCTTACATCACAGGACCACCATAGTGAGCTGGGCCTTCCCACGTCAATCATCAATGAAGAAAACACCCCCACTGCCAGGAGGCAGTGGCACACACCTTTAAATCCCATCACTTGGGAGGCAGAGGTGATCTCTGAGTTCGAGGCCAGCCTGATCTAGAGAGCAAGTTCCATCCAGGATAGCTAGTTGTCTAGAAAAATAAAACAAAAACGAAAAACCACCTCTAGGGCTGGAGAGATGGCTCAGAGGTTAAGAGCATTGCCTGCTCTTCCAAAGGTCCTGAGTTCAATTCCCAGCAACCACATGGTGGCTCACAACCATCTGTAAAGGGGTCTGGTGCCCTCTTCTGGCCTGCAGGCATACACACAGACAGAATATTGTATACATAATAAATAAATATTTAAAAAAAAAAAAAGAAAGAAAGAAAAACCACCTCTACAGACTGACCCACAGGCCAATTTGGTTCCCTCTTTCCAAATGACTCTAGCTTTAAGGGAGTTGAGCTAAAACTAGCAGAACAAGGTAACAATATGGAGGAGTCTCAGCCTTGACCTCTCTCCCCCCAAAGGAATTTTCAAACTTCAGAACTTCTGTCCCACAGGTGCCAGAGTATGTGCACTCACCAATTAGTTACCTGGGCGAATTCAGCAATCAGATCTTCGCTCCTGAGCTGTAAGAACACAGCAGACAGACACTGCATACACAGGAGCTCACCTCCACCTTCACTTCCCACATCCCACCCAGCCCTGCCTACAAAGGAAAGAGGTGGGGAGGAAGCCAAACTTACAGACATGTGTGGGAACAGGGAGCCATGGAGGGAGGAGGCCCAGCGACAGAGAGCCAGGGCCCAGCTGGATCCTGTCTTCACCCATTCAAACACTGCAGGGTTAGAGAGACAGCTCTGATTGCATCTTACTAGCCATGTTCTTAGGTGAGGACAGAGTCAAAACTCTAATCCTGTGCCCAGCACTGGATGGGCCTAGGCACCTTCCTTCCCAGTACCCACTCTGGGGCACCAGAGCACACAGAAGAGACAGTGACAGAAAACAGCAGGCTACGGGAAATGGGCGAACAGTCAGGGTGAGTTTGGGGAAAGTATGAGGAGACAGCTCACAAGTACAGGGGACTGGAGGGTACTGACCTTCTTCCTCTGAACTTGCAATTTCATTCAGGACTCCAGAGAGGCCCACCTCACGCCTCAGAAGTAGAAAAGACAACAGTTACTCTCCTCCTGTCCCAAGTGCCCTAACAGGTCTCAGCAAACACACAAGAGGGGGGGTGTGTGGCGCTGGTGCGCACCTCCCTGCCAGGACATCGAGTCAGGCCTGTAATTCAGCACTGGGCAGGTAAAAATTGTTGGATTAGAATTTCAAGATTCTTAGCAGCACAGTGAGTATGAGGCCTCCTTTTTGTTTTTTTACAGGAGGTACTGTGTGTTTAATGAGCACAACTAGGCAGCAAGCACTTTATCACTTTATATATTACTTTTTTTTTTTCAAGACAGGGTTTCTCAGTGGACAGTCCTGGATGCCCTAGAACTTACTTTGTAGAGCAAGTTGGCCTTGGTCCACCTGCCTCTGCCTCCCAAATGCTGGGATTAAAGGGGTGTGTTACCATGCCTGGCCTGCCCTCTGACTCCCAATCTGGCTGGCCCTTTCATTTATCAGAATAACCTAAATGACAGGTTGCCCACTTACACACTTACAGGTGAGGCAACTAAATCTCATGGATTGGGGGTGGTGGACTTTCTGAGGTGACTCAGGGCTTGGCCTGGTGTAGTAGCTCACAACTTTAATTCCAGCATGCAGGAAGAACCCTGTGAGTCCTCAGCCAACCTGGTATAAATAGTGAGTTCTGTCCAGCCAGGGCTATATACTGATTAAGATGAGATCCTGTCTCAAAAAGAGAAGAGGGAGGGAGGGAGGGAGGGAGGGAGGGAGGGAGGGAGGGAGGGGGAAGGGAGAGAAAGAGAGCATCAACCTTACTGTCAGTGAACGACAGATCATCAAAGTGTCTTAAGCATTTCAGAAAGGTCAATTTGAAATTAGAATAGTCCAGAACGGAGAAAGGGATCAGTTAAGAAGCTACTTAAGGACTCCAGGGGAAAAAATGGTGGAGTAGCCTGAACCTCCAGAATAGAGAAAAGACTTGGGGAGCAGAGTGTAAGACTTGAGGAACAGGTAGGACAGCAGTAGGGAAGAGCAATACCTGAGAAACAGCTGGCTGTAACTGATCAGTAATATGCCTGTAATGTGCCAGGCACTGGGCTGGATGCTTCCAGAGTCCAATTTAACGATCACCACAACCCTACTGCTTCTGTTTTGTTTGCTTTTTGCTTTGGTTGGCTGTTTTGAGAGACTCATGGAGTCCAGGCTGGCCTCAATCTTACTTTACAGCTCAGGACATGTTGGCCCTTGCCCAGTGTCTGACTACAGGCGTGCACTACCACACTCAGTTTATGTGCCTGACTGACTACAAGCGTGCACTACCACACCTGGTTATGTGCCTGACTGACTACAGGCATGCACTACCACACCGGGTTTATGTGGTAACTCCTTACAGGTAACGGTAATGACAACGGTGAGAGCAAACATTTCAATGGATTAGTATGTGCCAAGACAGGCCTCTAAGTGTTTTGCATCTATTTTTTATAGTGCCTTGTAACCCAATCTGGTAATGTCAACTAACTTGGGGGGGCTCTCTTTTAATTTACATGCATTGGTGTTTTGCCATGGGTTTCGGGTCCCCTGGAGCTGGAGTTACAGATAGCAAAAAGCAGCCACGTGGGATCTGGGAATTGAACCAGGGTCCTCGAGAAGAGCAGTCAGTGCTCTTAACTCCTGAGCCATCTCTCCAGCCCATCTGTGCATCTATTTAATACTACACAGGTTTCACTTGAGGACAGAGTAGTTAAGTAACTTTTCCAAGGCTACACAGCTAAAAATGGTGGCCAGGAAACACAGCTTCAGCTCTTACATGTGACCTATGCATGCAAGAACCAATACAGCCTTTACCTAACTTTCCTGAGCTTCAGATAAAAGCTCAAAACAAATAATGAACGGCATGAGGTGGGTCCTGAGAGCACCACCAGAAATCAAGGCAAGCCATTCGGGATAAACGAAGCTTCTGATAAAGCCTTGGGGTTTAGATGGGCTATCTGATATGATTTCTGCTGTTATCGATAGGAAGATAGAGACTGAATAAAGCAGCCTTTTCAAGAGCAGACCAAAGCAGAGATGTGGTGACATCATTCCTCCAGCTCTGGAGACCAAGCCTACGCACCCCTTATGTCTCCCACTCTTCCAGGCTCTGGAGACCAAGCCTATGCACCCCGTATGCCTCCCACTCCACCAGGCTCTGGAGACCACGCCTACGCACCCCTTTGCCTCACCAAACACTGATGCACCTCTTCCACACTTGTTCCCGGTGATGGATGAAGGCAGTTCTTGTACCATGCTCCAGCCTCCCAGGAGTTTTTAGGGGATCCTTGGTCAGGTGTAGGACAGGAAGATTGATCCACTATACCTCAGAAATGGGGGAAGAGTCAGTCTCTTCCCCAGATCTTACCGGAAACCCCTGCCATCTCCAATCCATAGCTGGCCTAGGCTAAGAGATTTCACGGCCCCTTTCCCATATTCTCAAATGAAACACTTGTGAGTCAGAAAAACAAACTTTAGCCCTTATCTGCAACCCCAACCGCTTTTCACAGGACTGATATGAGAAGAGACCTGGCTCAGCGCATCCTCCCTTCTCTCTACCACTTCTAGGACCTCCTCACATGCCTTGGCATCCCCTACAGGCCTAAAGTACATTTCGTTCTCTTTTAGTCTCCCGTGGGAGCCCCACTTTCCTCAGACCCAGCCCTGCATCCCCACTCGGACCACCTGGCCCCGGAAGTCAGGAGGCGGGCTCTCATAGCTGTTGCCGGTCACCAGCTCGTTATTGTGCTCATACAGGGTGACTTGACCCCTAGGCGGCGGCGGGGGAAACAGCCCCAGGGAACACATCTTGCCAGTCCGGAGGGCGTGTGGAACCGAAAGCTCCCGGCTGGCGACAGCTCTCCCTGGATTCTTAGTTCCCGGGCTAGATTCGTTTGCGGACGGGTAGTCGTACAGGACAAACAACAGCGCAAAGCTCAACGGAAGTGCAATGAAGAAAGTTCCGTGTGAGATTTCAGGACGGACATCCGGAACTTCCTGGCGCGACTCCTAGCGGAAGTAGCGGCCCGGAGGGGACACGTCGCAGGGCCTGCTTGTAGTAAAGAGGGCTGCGGTTTGGTTTTGGTTTAGTTCCTGACTACTGTTTTTTCCAACTCCTAAGCCCCAATAGCATCTCCCACTCAATAAGGAAAATGTCCAAAATAAGCCAGGTTTAGGAAAGTACTTAACTAAACCCTCCAACGCCGTGGATAGTCCGAGGAAAATATGAACTGTCACCCGTCACTCCACTCAGGAAAAACCTCCCAGGACAGTCAGAACGGGCTTTAGGAAACAGTGCTGGTCCTGCAGAACCAAGTGTCCACAAGCAAAGTAGTCCGAAAAGAGGAAGACAGATGTTGGAGAAGCAATAAACTTTCCTGCATATAGTACTGTAAACGCTTTTCTAATCCTTAAAATAGCCCCCAAATGCACTGTTGAACTACCAGTACTAAATGACACACGATCTGGATATGCCCAAGCCAGACACTGGCAAGGAATGTTGACTCAACGGCCTATAGAATGTGGAGATGGGAAAAAGGAAATACATGTCGGCATGGGCTACATGACAAGACCCTGCCTGGCAATGCCAATGAGGTAGAAGTATCAGAAATAGGCATTGTCTCATATACATACACATCTGATGCCAGACAGAACTGCCAGGTCCTCTAGCACAAGGGAATGCAGAAATTGATCAATTATGGATTGGAAATATGCTGAAGGCCTCAGAATTTCATTTTAAACATTATGTCAATAGCAAAGGCTTGAAAAAAGACTCATTTGTTGGGCGGTGGTGGCACACGACGCCTTTAATCCCAGCACTTGGGAGACAGAGGCAGGCAGATCTCTGTGAGTTTGAGGCCAACCTGGTCTACAAAAGCTAGTTCCACCAAAAGCAATCTATAGATTCAA
Organism: Alexandromys fortis; assembly: GCF_014885135.2. Taxonomy (NCBI): domain Eukaryota; kingdom Metazoa; phylum Chordata; class Mammalia; order Rodentia; family Cricetidae; genus Alexandromys; species Alexandromys fortis. The sequence continues at coordinate 1,639,668 of NW_026068140.1, read as the reverse complement.
AGCAATCCCCATCAAAATCCCAACACAATTCTCCACAGACCTTGCAAGAACAATAATCAACTTCATTTTGAAAAAAAAAAAAACAGGAATAGCCAAAACAATCCTGTACAATCAAGGAACTTCTGGAGGCATCACTATCCCTGACTTCAAACTCTACTACAGAGCTACAGTACTGAAAACAGCCTGGTATTGGCATAAGAACAGACAGGAGGACCAATGGAACCGAATAGAAGACCCGGATATCAATCCACACATCTTCAAACACCTGATCTTTGATAAAGAAGCAAAAAATATCAAATGGAAAAAAGAAAGCATATTTAACAAAAGGAGCCAGCATAACTCGATATCAATATGTAGAAAAATGAAAATAGACCCATATCTATTACCATGCACAAAACTCAAGTCCACATGGATCAAAAACCTCAACATAAAGCCAGCTACACTGAACCTTATAGAAGAGAAAGTGGGAAGTACACTTGAACGCATTGGCACAGGGAACCACTTTTTAAATATAACCCCAGCAGCACAGACACTGAGAGAAACAATAAGTGGGACCCTCCTGAAACTGAAAAGCTTCTGTAAAGCAAAAGACACGGTCAACAAGACAAAAACGACAGCCTACAGAATGGGAAAAGATCTTCACTAACTCCACATCAGAGAGAGGTCTGATCTCCAAAATATACAAAGAACTCAAGAAATTGGACACCAAAAGATCACATAATCCAATAAAAAAATGGAGTACTCTCAATAGAATCTAAAATGGCTGAAAGACACTTAAGGAAATGTTCAACATCCTTAGTCATCAGAGAAATGCAAATCAAAACAGCTCTGAGATTCCATCTAACACCTGAAAGAATGGCCAAGATCAAAAACATTGATGACAACTTATGCTGGAGAGGTTGTGGGGTAAAGGGAGCTCTTCTGCATTGCTAGTAGGAATGCAAGCTGGTTCCACCCCTTTGGATGTCAGTGTGGCGATTTCTCAGAAAATTAGGAAGCAACCTTTCTCACGACCCAGTAATACCACTTTTGGGTATATATCCAAAGGATACTCAAATCATGCCACAGAGACCCGTGTTCAACTATGTTCATAGCAGCTTTGTTTGTCATAGCCAGAACCTGGAAACAACCTAAATGCCCCTCAACCGAAGAATGGATAAGGAAAATGTGGTACATTTACACAATGGAGTACTACACAGCAGAAAATAATAATGACATCTTGGATTTTACAGGCAAATGGATGGAGCTAGAAAACATTATTTTGAGTGCAGTAACCCAGACACAGAAAGACAATTAGCACATGAACTCATATGTTTTTAAACATAAAGAAAGCCAGCCTACAAACCACAATCCCAGAGAACTTAGATAACAATGCGGACACTAAGAGAGACATAGATCTAATCTACATGGGAAGTAGAAAGTAGAAAAAGACAAGATCTCCTGAGTAAGTTGGGAGCATGGGGGATTTGGGGGGAGGGTCAAAGAGGGGAGGGAAGAGGCAGAGAGGGGAGCAGAGAAAAATGTAGACCTAAAAAAAAAAAAAAAAAAAAAAAAAAAAAAAAAAAAAGACTCGTTCATCATGTGGTAACAATCCAGGGAAAATATAAGGAACTGTCCTGCTTGTTCTTTATACAAACAAACATTACTACCACTACCTGCAAAAAGTAACCCAAAGCGTTTTCAAAGGAATGAAATCTGGCAGACGGATGTGTTCCATTTTGTGAAACTAAAATATGTACATCACACCATTGATACCTATTCAGGTTTTCAATGGGCAACTCTTTGAGTTTGGGAAAGGCTGATTTGGTAATCACACATTTTCTAGAAGTTATTACCATCATGAGTATACCCGCACAAATAAAAGTCAGACAAAGCTCCAGAATATGTCTCTAAGAAAATGAAACAGTGGGCTGGAGAGATGGCTCAGTGGTCAAGAGCATTGCCTGCCCTTCCAAAGGTTCTGAGTTCAATTCCCAGCAACCACATGTACAACCATCTGGTTACAACCATCTGTAATGAGGTCTGGTTCCCTCTTCTGGCCTGCAGACATACACACAGACAGAATATTGTATACATAATAAATAAATATTTTTAAAAAAAGAAAATGAAACCGTTTTTTGCTTATTATAAAGCTTATTACAGTTATACAGTCCTTACAGGCCAGGCGGTTATAGAAACATCAAATCAAACTCTAAAGGATATGCTAAATAAACAGAAAAGGATGATAAATACCTCCAGAAATAGATTGCACAATGCTTTTTAAAAAAATATTTATTTATTTGTTATGTATACAATATTCTGTCTGCATGTATGCCTGCAGGTCAGAAGAGGGCAACAAGACCTCATTACAGATGGTTGTAACCAGATGGTTGTACATGTGGTTGCTGGGAATTGAACTCAGAACCTTTGGAAGGGCAGGCAATTCTTTTAATCACTGAGCCATTTCTCGAGCCCTGTACAATGCTTTTTTAACTTTGAATTTTCTAAATGCTAATGAAAAAGGAACAACAGCTCCAGAAAGACATTGGATAATAGAAAAAACTACAGAATTAAATCAACTGATAAACTTTAAAGATATACTGACCTCAGAACGGAAACCAGGACATGTTATGTTGGGGAAGGGGTTTTACTTTTGTTTCTACAGGAGAAAAAAAAGCTATGGATACCGTCAAAATTGATAAAAATTCAATTAATCCTCTTGGGCTGGAAAGGTGGTCAGAAGTTATGAACACTGACTGCTTTTCCAGAGGTCCTGAGTTGGGTTCCCAGCAACCACATGGTGACTCATAACCATTGGCAATGAGATCTGGTGCCCTCTTCTGCCTGCAGCCATACATGGAGCCAGAATGCTGCATACAAAATAAAATCTTTAATTAAGAAGTGTTGTCCTGAGTTCAATTCCCAGCAACCACATGGTGGCTCACAACCATCTTAAATGAGGTCTGGTGCCCTCTTCTGGCCTGCAGGCAAACACACAGACAGAACATTGTATACATAATAAATAAATATTTTTAAAAAAAAGTGTTTATTTATTTATTTATTTAAAGATTTTCTTTTGTATGCAGCATTCTGCCTC
>NW_026068140.1:1635074-1635962 GCF_014885135.2 Alexandromys fortis | reverse complement strand
CTCCTCTTCCAAAGGTCCTGAGTTCAATTCCCAGCAACCACATGGTGGCTCACAACCATCTGTAGAGGGGTCTGGTGCCCTCTTCTGGCCTGCAGGCATACACACAGACAGAATATTGTATACATAATAAATAAATAAATAAATATTTTAAAAAAATGAAATCCCAAATCTGTTTCATGTCAGAAGAGCCACCTGATATGGACAGAAGAAAAGCAGAAATTTAAGGACTATTTTATTGTTGCTAATCTCATAATCCCTTGGTTTTATATTGCCCTGGGCATCTCGTTTTCTTCTCTCATTCCTCTTCTCCTGAGTCTTAGCTTTTTCCTCCTATTTGTTCTCTCTGCCCACCAGTCTCACCTATCCCTCTCCTGCCTAGCTATTGACCATTCAACTCTTTATTAGACCAATCAGGTGCCTTAGGCAGGCAAGGTGAAACAAATGTAATACATCTTTATACCATTAAACAAATGGAGCATCTTTGCCTAGTTAATATTCCACAACAGAATGGTACCCTCAAAGGATATGCCTTTGGGCCTATGCCCTTCCTGTTAATACTTTCTCTGGGCTTCTTGGCCACCATGAGTGCCACCATGATTCTTCACCTCACCTGAAGCCCAAGGAAATTCATTAGCCTAACTTTGAATTGAAACCTCTGAAGCTGAGTCTGGCTTTCTCCTTTTAAAGTACTTTTGTCCTGGGCAAAGGTGGTGCATTCCTGCCTGTAACCCCAACACTAAATGATAATACATTCATGCCTGGTGCCTGGAGGGCCAGAAGGGCTGTGGATAACCTGACTAAAGCTACAGAGAAATCCTGTCTTGAAAAACCAAAGAGAGAGAGAGAGAGAGAGAGAGAGAGAGAGAGAGAGAGAGAGAGAGAGAGAGA
>NW_026068140.1:1627600-1628756 GCF_014885135.2 Alexandromys fortis | reverse complement strand
AAAGAAAAGAAAAAAGAAAGAAATGAAAGCAGGAGAGGGGCTGATGCTTTTCTTAAGTGTGTATTTTTATTTTGCCTGTATGTAGATTTTGTACCACATACTTGCAGTGCCCAGAAGAACAGTAGAGGACATGGGACCCCTAAGACTTACAGAGATATAATCTACATGGGAAGAAGAAAGTAGAGGAGACCAAAGGCCTGCAGGCCCAAGCGCGGAGACCGGCGTGCAGACGCGGCGGATGCGGGATAGTCCAAGCATGAAACAGTGAAGCCCACACTGAGAGACGATCCCCCACTCCAATAAATCAAGTAGGTTTTTTGGGGCCTGGCCTGCAGAGTGGTAGGCCTTTTATTGGCGAGGTCCGTGGGTGAACGGGGAGCCTGGTCCTGTCCCTGAAGACCCTCCTGAGTGGGGAGAGTGTTCTTGGCCCACGGCGGGACACAGGAAATGGAGTGGGGAGCATTCCCTGATCGCCTTGACACCCCCCCATCCCTCCCACCCCCCCGTTAGTCTGCGAGGGCTGGTACCTTCTGCTGGGGCTGTTCCTCCTCTGCTGCGACCTCTCTCTCCCTGACCCATCCCAGCTTGTGCCCAGGGGCCTCCTTCACTCCCTCTTCCCTTCCACTGGCCGCTTCCCTGGCAGACACGCCGCCCTGCAGGTACCTGTGTTTACCCAATAAACCTCTTGCGATTTGCATCCATATGGTCTCGGCCTGTTCCTTTGCCATTGGGGAGGTCTCCTCCTGAGAGAAAGTCCTCTTCGAGGGTCTTTCAGATCCAGTTTTAAAAGACCCATTAGATAGCATCTATAGGAGGAGATGGGCAGGCGCCAAGGCAAGAATTCACCCAACAATCTGAAAAACAACATGAAAACACCAGAACCCAATGATCTTACAACAGAAGGACTTGAACACCCTAACACAGAAGAAGAGGAAAAAATTGACTTTATGAAAGCAATAGAGTCCCTTAAACCACATGTAAAAAACACCCTTATAGAAATGGATGAGAAGTATAACAAAAAGTGTGAAGAAATTAGTAAATACATAAATGATACCCTGGGAAACCAAGAAAAAACGATCAAACAGGTAATGGAAACAGTTCAAGAATTGAACACTGAAATGGAAGCAAGGAAGAAAACACAAACTGAGGACCAGCT
>NW_026068140.1:1580159-1623307 GCF_014885135.2 Alexandromys fortis | reverse complement strand
CCCAACAATCTGAAAAACAACATGAAAACACCAGAACCCAATGATCTTACAACAGAAGGACTTGAACACCCTAACACAGAAGAAGAGGAAAAAATTGACTTTATGAAAGCAATAGAGTCCCTTAAACCACATGTAAAAAACACCCTTATAGAAATGGATGAGAAGTATAACAAAAAGTGTGAAGAAATTAGTAAATACATAAATGATACCCTGGGAAACCAAGAAAAAACGATCAAACAGGTAATGGAAACAGTTCAAGAATTGAACACTGAAATGGAAGCAAGGAAGAAAACACAAACTGAGGACCAGCTGGATATGGAAAATCTAGGTCAATGAACAGAGACTACAGGAAGTAGAAAGTAGAAAAGATCTCCAGAGTGAATTGGGAGCAAGGGGACCTTGGGGGAGGGTTGAAGGGGAGAGGGGAGAGGCATGGAGGGGAGCAGAGAAAAATGTAGAGTTCAATAAATATCAATAATAAAGAAAAAGAAAAGAAAAATCAGGTATGATCAAGGAAGACCACCTGAGAAATCTACTGTAGAAAGAGATGGCCCAGATGTCTGAGTTCTACATCAGAACAGATGCAAGACTGCTGCCTGCGATGATCAAGACTCACAGGTACTCCAGTCAGGACTTAATCATAATTCTAAATTTTCTCTAGGAACCCATAAGATTATCAGCACCCCAACCTGCAGGAATTAGCCTGGAAAACTACGCCCACATTCCCAAAAAATGTACTATAGATATTTTCCTTTGTTTGGAATGTTGGTTACAAGTTGTTATGGATAATGGTCAGGAGAAAAGCTAAACAAAGGATATTAGACTCAGAGTTCTTGTTATTTAAAAAAAGGAGGGGAAGTGGTGTGGGACAATTGTCTGTATTCTGTTAATTATATTTTAAATAAACGCTGATTGATCAGTAGTCAGACAGGAAGTATAGGTGGGACAACCAAACAAGAAGTAGAGGCGGGTCAATGAGAACAGGATTATTCTGGGAAGAGGAAAGCTTGGTCTGCAGTCCTGGCCCAGCCACAGAAAAAGCAAGATGTAACTGCCTCGCTGAATAAGGTACCGAGCCATGTGGCTAACATAGACAAGAATAATGGGCTAATAAAAGTTGTAAGAGTTGATAAGAAGTCTGAGATATTAGACCAATCAGTTTATAGCTTAAAAAAAAAAAAAGGTCCAGAGCTGGAGAGATAGTTCAGTGGTTAAGAGCATTGGCTGCCCTTCCAAAAAAAAAGGTCTGTCTCGAAAAACCAAAAAAAAAAAAAAAAAAGTTGTGGCTGGGCGGTGGTGGCACTCGGGAGGCAGAGGCAGGCGGATCTCTGTGAGTTCAAAACCAGCCTGGTCTACAAGAGCTAGTTCCAGGACAGGCTTCAAAACTACAGAGAAACCCTCGAAAGAAGAAAGAAAGAAAGAAAGAAAGAAAGAAAGAAAGGAAGGAAGGAAGGAAGGAAGGAAGGAAGGAAGGAAGGAAGGAAGGAAGGAAGGAAGAGAGAGAGGCTGGAGGGCTGGAGAGATGGCTCAGCAGCTAAGAGCACTGACTGCTCTTCCAGAGGACCAGGGTTCAATTCCCAGCACCCATATAGCAGCTCAGAACTGTCTGAAAATGCAGTTCTACGAAATCTGACACCTTCACACCAATGAACATAAAGTTAAATAAATCATTAAAAAAAATAAATAAAATTTAAAGAAAGAAAGAAAAAAGAAACACGCGGGTAGCGTTCTCAGTTCAATAGAGGGGGTGGGTCACACCCACAAAACAGCTTGAAGCTGTGTCTTTTGTTTGGTTTGGTGCCAATGTTCTATTTATTGTCCTGTGTGTCTATATGTTTTTTTTTGTCCTGACTTAGACTGATGCTGACAGACTCAAATCGTGACTTCTTTGACTTTGATATTGTGATCCCTTACAGGACTTTAGAGATAGGGCCATAAGCAAAGGGGTATATTTTCCTAAAAGGGATAAGACACATAACCTCTGTCTTAAATATTTCATGAAAAGGAGTCAGCCTTGTCCCCAAGCATGAGGCTACAGGCTGTGGGGCAGCTTGTGTGGATGGGTGGCCTGGCTATGCAGCCTTGTTGTTGCTATGTAGCAAGGCTGCCAGCCACAGTTGGGGGAGGGGGGCTGCATCCCAATAAGATTTCAAACACTGAACAGAGATTCAGGTTAATTGCTATGGCTTAGAGAGGTTAAAGATCTTCCCCCCCCCCCACGCTGCACACCACCCTGCCCCGCCTTATGCTGGTGGGTGAGTTCCCTCTGCCTGCCCTGGGGGCTCTGCGGGTCAAGGACTGTGGCTGTAGGTGTTGTGATGCTACAGCCAGACTTCCCTCCACCAGAGCTACTTTCTTCATTCAGATCCAATGTGTTATAAATGTGTCATCGTTTATAGGGGCTGGGTACAAATTATTATTGGTTAGTGTATAAAAAAAACTGTCTCAAATGTTTCATTCTGGTACAGGATTTTATGTGATGTAAATTTAAAGTTTTTTTTTATTATAATATATACATGTTTCAGGCTGAAGAGATGGCTCAGAGGTTAAGGGCATTGCCTGCTCTTCCAAAGGTTCTGAGTTCAATTCATAGCAACCACATGGTGGCTCACAACCATCTGTAATGAGGTCTGGTGCCCTCTTCTGGCCTGCAGGCATACACACAGACAGAATATTGTATACATAATAAATAAATATTAAAATATATATACATGTTTCTGTTCTTGTTTACAATATTGTAGTCATACAATATAAAAAGTTATAAAAGGTCAGAAGGGGATGTAAACTATGTTTGCTGTGGTTTCTCATACATGCAAATACTGAATATGCTTGTTTTGTGAAAAAGTGTGTCTATGTAAGTTTGCTTACACACATGGAGCTGAGACGAACTGGTCTGGCTATTTTTGCTGTCTCTGCCACCCATCACTGCTGTGCCCATATTTACGGGCCCTGACCGCAGAATTTATCACTGTGCTCCGGTTACTGGATTTGGGTTAGCAGAAATTCAGATGACGTTTTGGTATTGACAATGTTAAAACTGCTATATGCTGTTTTTTATTAAAAAGGTGGCTCTAGAATTGAATTATGGCTCTTCCTTTGTTAGACCCATGTTTTATTTACTTAAAATTTATGCATGGGTAATTTTAAAGAAACCATAAGGCATAATTCCATTTTAAATTTTCAATTGCCATTTTACTAGAGTTAATATTGTTATTATTTAAACTTAAAATAAAAGGCTAAAAATTAGCGTCAGAGCCATAAGCACCAAAAGCTAGCTAGAAACAGAAATGTTCATTTCTTGTGATGCAGAAGACAATGACCTAAGCAGTTACATAGAGGGCTTGGAACAGTGTCCGTGCCTATGAATCTCAATCTTTTGGGGGTTGTTGTACAGGGGCAGTCTAGGACCACCTGCATGTCAGAAATTTGGATTGAGGTTCACAACATGGGCAAAACTGCAGCTGCAAAATAACAATGGAAAAATTCTGTAGTAGGAAGATCACTGTAATATAAAAACTGTATTAAAAGGTAAAAGCATTAAAAATACTCTCTGAAACTACAGCGAAACCCTGTCTTGAGAAATCAAAAATAAAATAAAATAAAATAAATAAGAATATTAACTAGTGGTTTAAAAATATATTTCCTTGTTCAAGGTCTATTCAGGTTTTAAAATAAATGTTTAGCCTCCTTATCTTTGCTAACTTTGTTGGGTTTAAGCTATTTGGATAAACTGAGTCATAAATTTTTGTATTGAAACTAAGAGGTTTGAATCTCCTCTTCTGGGGGAAAAATGTTGTTTCCTTGTCAATCACTCTGGGGTAATGAGAGATTCAATGGCCTTGTTGATGATAAAAAAACAAAACACTCACAGGAAGCTGGATAAAAACATGTTCAACTGGTCTCCTTGTTAAAGACCTTACTTTCAGCTCTAACAGACCCCCCAATGATCTTGCTTGCTTATTTATTTATTATACAATATTCTTTCTGTGTGTATGCCTGCACATCAGAAGAGGGCACCAGACCTCATTACAGACGGTTGTGAGCCACCATGTGGTTGCTGGGAATTGAACTCAGGACCTTTGGAAGAGCAGACAATGCTCTTGACCTCTGAGCCATCTCTCCAGCCCCCATCTTGCTTCTTCTTATCAATAGACTGATTGCTTTTGTTTGAGACGTGTCAATATTGTTCGACTGATGGTACTAAAGTTCCAGTATTCCCTTGAGCCCCTGGACAGACAGAACCCATGATTGAGTACTGTCATTGGTACTTGTAAAGGGGAAAAAATGTTGGGCCCAGGGCAGCTTTCCCAGGGCAACGTGCACCTGCCAAGATGGGTTCTATAGACCAGCAGGAAGGAAGACCTGAGTCTCAGTTTGCCCTAGGTCAATGCCAGCTCTTAGACTCCCTCCTGTTCCCATTTCACCCTGGGACCTGTTCCTTGCCTTTGCAGGAGACAGCATTCACAGCTAGATACAAACTTGTTCTGTGTTTACCCTCGGAATGACTAATTCGGTTTCTTTATTAGCTTTAATTCTAATCACTACTGAGTGTGGAGTTCTAGTCTTCTGAAAGCTGCTAACTTATTATAGATTGTTAGGAAGTACAAGTTAGTCAGTCATCTTTAACATAGTAATATAACTAGTTATAAAAATAAGTCTTATTTAGTTTAGTTCCCTGTATATGCTTTCAAAGTCAAATAATGAGAAACAAAATTTGTCTAATCAAACATACCTAGGCAGCCTTCATACTTCATAGATCTTCAGAATATGGCATTTAAAATAATAATTTAAAAAAGCTTATTATATTAGACAGAGTCCCATATCCTAACAGTAACCCAAGGTCTCCAGAGATTATGGACACCATGATGTCTCCACCTGGATTATGACGATGCTGACCACTGGACGAGATGCCCCAGGGCAACACCGGCTGCCAGGACCCGGTCCAGACCGTGGACAAACAGAAGGACCTTGGAGAACTGATTGCACCACTTTTGCCTAGACAAAATAAGGTCAGTCTTTTCCATGTCCCTCTTCCACAGAAAACAAAAAGTTCACCTTATGGGCCTGGCTTAGACAGTAAGACAGCTGTTCTGGGGATTTCTGCCTCTGATGCTATGGAGACCTGGGTATGACTAACTGTGTATGGACTCTGGTCCCTGTCATTTTTAATAGATTTGGAAAGTATTTGGTCTGTACTCAGATATACTTTATTTATCCTTCTGAGATCTCTGATAGCATTAATGCTTAGGGCAGTTATAATGTCAGTTTAACAGCAAAAGGTATCCAGATTCTTCCACAAAGCTATAGCCAACTTGTTAGCTAGGACTCAAAGGTTATGTCCAAAACCGCGAAGTTCCCCAAAAAGCCAACAAGGAGACCGAGTCCCATATGTAAAAGCAAAGAGCCTTTATTTTATGCAAATTTGCAAACACAGTGTCCAACGCATTGGAATAAATGGAGAGCTCCGAGCTCTGTTAGAATAGGGTTTTCTTTTTTTTAATTAATTTCTTTATTATGTATACAATATTCTGTCTGTGTGTATGATTCCTGCCGGCCAGAAGAGGGCACCAGACCTCATTACAGATGGTTGTGAGCCACCATGTGATTGCTGGGAATTGAACTCAGGACCTTTAGAAGAGCAGGCAGTGCTCTTAACCGCTGAGCCATCTCTCCAGCCCCCCCTTTATTTTGCTTTTTAATAAATTTGTGAGTGGAGCAGAAGAGCGGTTCAGAGCAGTTGGTGCTCTTCCAGAGGCCCATAGTTCTGTTCCCCAGACTCACATCAGGCAGATTACAACAACCTGTAATTCCAGCTCCAACACATAAAACAAAAATAAACAAATCCTTAAAAACTTTACTGGACATGGTAGCAGGCATCCTTAGTCTTAGCACTGCGGAGGCTGAAGCAGGCAGACGTCTGTGACCTTGAGGTCAGCTCGTGTACATATTCATTTCCAGGCTACGTGGAGACAGCATGTTTCAAAAAAGAAAAAAAGAGGGCTGGAGAGATGGCTCAGCGGTTAAGAGCACTGACTGCTCTTCCAGAGGTCCTGAGTTCAATTCCCAGAAACCACATGGTGGCTCACAGCCATCTATAATGAGACCTGGCGCCCCCTTCTGGCTTGCGGGCACACATGGAAGGAATGTTGTATATATACATAATAAATAAATAAATTAAAAAAAAGAAATTAAAAAAACTTAAGAAAAAAAGAAAAGAAACATTTCTATTTACTTTCTATTTACTTTTGGTTTTTGGGTTTGGGGTTTCTTTCGAGACAGGGTTTCTCTATGTAACAGCCCTAGCTGTCCTGAAACTCACTCTTGTAGACTAGGCTGGCCTCGAACTTCCAGAAATCCTCCTGCCTCCCGAGTGCTGGGATTAAAGGTGCGCGCCACCACAGCTGGTTTATCTTATTATTTTTTTATGTGTGTGGATATTTTGCTTGATGGAGAAGAGGGGACAGGATCCCCTGGATCTGGAGTTATAGTGAGCCTCCACATGTGTGCTGGTCCTGGGAATAAACCTGAGTCCTCTGCAAGAGCAGTAAGAACTCAACCACTGCGCTATCGCTCCAGCTCCTGAATTAAAAAAAAAATTGCAAATTCTAGGCTCTCAGAATTATAGTTCCAAAGAATCCTTAGATTCTCTTCAGAGCTTTATTTTTTTTTAATATGTAGCCCAAGGTGACTTCACACCAAGTAGCTCAGGCTAACCTTAAACTCCGAAGTGCTAGAGTTACATGTATGCATCTTGTTTTAAGTGACCAAAATCTAACCTTTTCCTATTAGCCAGGCTAAACCTTGACAAATCAGTTTGTCATCTGGGAAGTCACTTAACAGGCACCTGGCTGCCTGAGAGAAGGGGAATCAGGCAGGCTTGAAAAAAACCAGAATTGGCATTGCTGAGACCAACCACGGGCAGTTTGTGTTTGAACTTCCATCACCATCCAACACCCTAAAGCTCCCCAAAACCCCAAACATCATTCCTGCCTATAACTTCCAGCACCTTTGGGTGAAGGCGTGTCGCCCCCACCTTTCTCCTCTGAATGTCTGAATCAATTTTTTTTTTAAAGATTCATTTATTTAGAGGCAGGCGGATCTCTGTGAGTTCGAGACCAGCCTGGTCTACAGAGCTAGTTCCAGGACAGGCTCCAAAGCCACAGAGAAACCCTGTCTCGAAAAACAAAAAACAAAACAAAAAATAAAAATAAAAATAAAGATTTATTTATTATATATATAGCATTCCTTCCATGTATGCCTGCAGGCCAGAAGGGGGCATCAGATCTCATTACAGATGGCTGTGAGCCATGTGGTTGCTGGGAATTGAACTCAGGACCTCTGGAAGAGCAGCCAGTGCTCTTAACCGCTGAGGATCAACTTTTCACGTTGCCCTGGGACAAAGCTACAGTGCCATTCTGCCACTCCGCCCTGGCTCGGCCTCGTTCAAGTACAGCTCTCCTCTTCCACACTGCTAACTTAACATTTTAAAAAATGATTTTTACAATTTGTGGGTTCAGAGGAGGCCAAAGTGCAGGCCTACCACTCTCCCCCACTAACTTCACTAGGGGGCGCCACGGCCCCGGCGACGCAGCGACTGAGGCCCAGCGGCACCCACCCCCTTAGGGCTCCCGCGTTTGGCCGTAGGTTACCACTGCTTCTCCTACGACCTGAGCGAGAAAACCCGGGCAGCGCTGAAGCTGCGGCCAGAGACTTCTAAGGGCCCCACACACAGTCTGGGAGGCATCGCCGGGGCCTGAGCTCGCCCTCCTGAGCTGGGCGCCGCGAGCCGGTAACCAAGTGCACATGGCCCGCCCGGCCCTGTTTGTCCTGGCAGCACGCCGCCGCTATTTGAGGCGGTTTTTATCTCCCAGAAACCAGCAAAACCCCAAGCCGAGTCTAGGAAGATGAAAGGGGCCGAGGGGCCTGGGATGGGAGGACTGTAAGGCTGCGGCGAGCGGGAGCTGGCACCGGACAGGCGGAGCCCGGGAGTCGACATGGCCAGCCACTGGGGGGGGGACCCTGTGCGCCACGGAGCCGGGGTCCGCTGTCGCCCTCCGCCTCGGGTGTGCTCCCCGGCGCCCCCCCACGTCCTGCCCACTCTCCCCGGTCTCCTTCGACACAGCCCCCAGCCCACGCGACAAATCCTCGGAACTCGGATTTCTTCAAAGCGCCTTTGAAGCCGCGTGCCCGGCCAGAAGGCTGGGGATCTTGCACCTGGGCAAAGGCACGGGTGGAGCGGGGTGGGGTTGCCTTCGGGTCCCGCTCCTCCACTCTGGCGGCGGGGTGGACCGCGGCCCGGGCGCCGCTGCCCGGGAAAGCACCCTATGCCACCCCTCAGCCCAGCGGGGGAGCCCTGGGGGCAGGGGCTGCACAAAGCCCTATTGTGGCTTGGGGACGGCCGCCACAGAGTGGCTTTTGTTCCTCCACTAACTTCGAGGCAGGCACGACTGATTGCTGGCCCCGGGCAGGGGGCGGGTTACGTGCCAGGCGGGTCAGCCGGCCGGGAGTCTCACCACCGACGCGCGACTCGCGGAGGCTGTGCTGCGAGATATCCCTGCGGTGGTCACAGTTGATACTCCGGTCGGGTCACTGCTCAGACCAAGGTCGATGGTACCGACTGAAAAAGCCGTGGATAATAAGCACTCGACCTTCCCAACTCTTCAAATAGCAATAGGGAACTAAAAATTCAACTCCTACCGGGCGGTGGTAATACAGGCCTTTAATCCCAGCATTTGGGAGGCAGAGGCAATAGGCGAATCTTTTTGAGTTTGAGGGCAACCTGGTCTACAGAGCGAGTTCCAGGACAGTCGGGGCTACACAGAAAAACCCTGTCTCGAAAAAGCCAAAAAGAAAAGGAAAGAAAGAAAGATAGATTCAACTTTGTTAGAGAGCATGACCAACGAAGTTGCTTTTTTTTTTTTAAAGTTTCAGCGTGAAACGCAATCGCGCCGGATTAAATATCCCCACCTTGCTAAAGAAATGTCCCATGGCCCATCCATTCCCCACCTCTTCCCCTTTTCTCACCAGACACAATTTCAAATCGAACTTTTATTTTTTAAATTAAAAAAAAAAAGACTCCACAAGGGGATGATCCTTTCAACGATGTATGTTCTTCCCAGACTCCACGGGCTTTACCCTTTATTTTGGTAGAAGGAGCAGGGGACAGAACCGGAAGACCCAATAGTCTCAGGAAAGGCGTCCAAAGGCACAAAGCGGCTTTTAAAAGTCACTGGAATGGAGTGGAAACTCAGATTGGGGGCCTGTGGCTGTAACCCCAAATCCTTTTAGGGACCTCTGTCCTGCAATAAACTCTTCTCATGGCTTCTAGGCCTTGCACATTGTAGGCATTCAATAAATATTTGATTTACTTGAACTTATTCCCAGAGAAAGCCTTCCCTCCATTTCAGAAGGGGCACCTCCAAACCAAAGTCCTGTTAGGTGGACTTTCCCCAAAGGACAAGCTTCAGACGGCAGCTGCAAGTTCTCGGTAACCATGACAACGGGGGTTATTAGCCTGAGGCGATCACAGGGTTTGAGAGGGGTGGTGGAAGAACCCGCGCTGAGGTCCAGAGAGCTGGGGTCCAGTCAGTCCAGTCCTCCCTCCGCAGGACTTGAAGTTTCACAGCTTCTGGCTGGGGCTGGGGATCTTAGTGACCTTACTGAGAGACACCCACATAAACTCTAACTAACAAGCCAATTTTAAAAACCCCACTGAGACCTTGATGATAGAGATCTATGAACAAGATCTCCACTACCGTTTTTGTCTATACAGAAATGCATTTGACTAGAATTTCCTTAGCAAAAAAGAAAAAAGAAAATCCCCTTCCCTCTCCAGCTCACTCTACCTGACCTGTCATAACTTAGATAAATAGAATTATTATTATTACTATTGTTTACTCCTGGTGCATAGGGGTTAAGTACTCAAGGCTGGAGGCAGCCTCCCTGACCCTGGGGTCACCCCATCTTGGGGATCAGATCCCCGTTGGTCTGCCCCCTTCTTGGCACTATGCTCCCAGCCGGGTAACTAACACCAATTTCCCTAACTCGGCTTCCTAATGAGGAACCACCAGGGGGCAATAAATTATCATCATCATTGTGTTTGCTTTTTAAAAAAGGCTCAAGGGAATGAAGCACAGCAGAAGCCTGAACTCAGCCGGAAGCTGCTGGGGAAGTGGCGAACAGGGTTGGGAAGCAAAAAGATTCGATGGCAAAGAGTTAATGAGGGCGATGGGAGTCCAAATGGAAGAAAAAAGTAAGAGACTGTGAACACGGAAGGGACGAGAAAGTTTAGGAAGCTAGAGCACAGGCACAGGCAAGGGCTTGAGAGGAGTTTGACTAAGTGGGTAAAGGGAGAAGAGCTAAGGAGATAGCCAGGTTAGGAATGTCTAGGGGTCAGGCGGAGAAAGCCCCCAAGTATAGCATGCTTAGGAAAGAGTGAGGGGCAAGCAGTGGCCCACCACACCAAGAGAGCCTGGCAAGAGGACCCTGGAACTGGAGACCTTCCTCTACCCAGCTCAGATCTCTAGCAGGTTGCTCTGCTCCGGACTGCCTCCAGGGGCTTTTTCTGGGGGTGCAGGCGAGGTGGAAGATCGGGGAGGCTGACTGGCTTCTTCTTCCCCGACGCTGCGGCCCTCCCCCAGCTCCTTAGGGCCACTTGGGGGCGGCCCCGGGCCTGGTTCCCCGTGGGTGCGCTGGTGTTTGCTCAAGTGGTCGCTTCTGGTGAAGCGCTTGGAGCAGAGCAGGCAGGTGAACTTCTTCTCCCGGGTGTGAGTGCGCACGTGGCGCTCCAGCTCGTCGGAGCGGGTGAACCTCTTGCCGCAGAAAAGCCAGTTGCAGACGAAAGGCCTCTCGCCAGTGTGCCAGCGCAAGTGGGCTTTCAGATGGGAAGCCTTGCCGTACACTTTGCCGCAACCAGGGATGTGGCAGCTGTGAATGGGTTTCTTCCGCAGCCCAGCAGCTGCTGCCCCCAGCCGCTCGAGCTCCTGACAATTGGGGCAGTCGCAAGTAGAACGGCCTGCCCCACTACCGGCATATCCACCACTACCCCCAGTGCCTGCACCCCGCGGGGGTTTGCCTGCACCACTCCCCTCCAGTTGCCCACTATTGCCAACTGCTTTGGGCTTATAGACATCTTGGGGTAGAACATGCTGGGGCCCTGATTGCAGGAGGTGGGGCGCAGGGTAGGGAGCTGGATTGAGGGGGGCAAAGTCAGATGGGTAAGTAGGCAGCTGGGGGTTCAGTGGAGGCTGGGTAGGGCCTGTGGACAGTGTCCCTTGTAGCCCATCACCCTGGCCCTGGCCACCACCTAGCCAGTTGCCCCCAGGGTGCATGTCCCACCAAGGAGTAGGTGTGTTGCCTGGACCTGGTGAGATGCCTGCATGAATACCTGCCTTGTACCAGGACCCATAAGGATGGGCCATGTCCAGAGAGGTGTAGACACTAGGCAGGCAGTCAGAAGAGCTGTGCCCCTTGGGCACCAGTAGCCCAGGGTCTTGGGCACCAGTGGGCCCAGGAAATGAATGGGGAAAGGGTGGATAGTCGCTGGCATAGCCAGAGGCTGGGGCAGGAGGACTGCCTGCAGGGGAGAGGAGCCCATTGGTGCTTGAAAAGGGAGCTGGGTAGGCGTCCCCCATGGTTTTGGGGACTGAAAGGTCGGAGTATGGCTTCTTTGTGCCTCCTTTTCCCACTGTTGTCCCGCAGTCCCGCAGAGGGCTGGAGCCACCAAATTTACTGCACGCTGCCGTCAGCATGGCCAGAGGACTGGAGCCATAGTGAGCTTCTTCCTGTAGAGAGAGCCGGAGGCACCACTTAGGAGGAAAGATGAGAGCGGGGAGAGTGTAGCTATCGGACTGAGACCTACAGACACGGAGGACAAAGCACAGAGGTTAGGGAAAGCTAAAGAGACGGGGAACTAGAGGGAAGAGTGGCGTGCCAGCGAGGCCCTGGACCCCTGGACCCCTGGACAGGAGAGGCCCAGACCTGATACTCTAGTCCAGCAGACAGGAAGTGCCCACTATGGAGTCTGAGGAAGAGCTGGCTGAGGTGAGAATTAGGGCCCTGACCTAGGAAAGGGGACTTGAAGCAGACAAAAGCCAAGCCATGGCCAGGGACTCAAAAAGGATGTCCCTCAAAGAAGAGCATGACCTGAATGTGGTAGCTCACACCATAATTTAGGAGGTTGAAGTAAGAAAAACCAGAGGCTCAGGTCACCCTCAGCTGCACAGCAGTTCCAGGCCAGAACAGGCGGCATAGACCCTGTCTCAAAAGCAAACAGGCCGGGAATGGTGGCGCATAACTTTATGCCTGAACTCTAAACAGAGGCAGGAGGATCTCTGTGAGTTCAAGGCTACCCTGGTCTACATAGTAAGTTCCAGGACATGGGCTGGAGAGATAGCTCAGAGGTTAAGAGCACTGACTGCTCTTCCAGAGGTCCTGAGTTCAATTCCCAGCAACCACATGGTGGCTTACAGCCCATCTATAATGAGACCTGGTGCCCCCTTCTGGCTTGCAGGCACACGTGGAAGGAATGCTATACGCATAATATAATAAATAAATATTAAAAAAAAAAGTTCCAGGACAGCCAGGGCTATGTAGAGAGACCCTGTCTTGAAAAACTGAAACTAAAAACCCAAACTAAAAAGCCTAGCTCCTTAGGACACCAAGGCAGGAGGGTCTCTGAGATGAGATTGGTCAGCACAGCAAGGCCACTGTCTTCCATATCCTCTCCACAGAAAGCAATATGGGGGCACAGAGAGAAGCAAAAGCACTGGGGAACCGTGTTGGACCCCAGTCCAGATTTCCCTGGCTTCACCACTTCCATTTACTATTTCTGCTTCAGTCCATGACTGAAGAGTCACCGCCTCCTCTCCCTGAAGTCAAGTCCACAAGGCCTGGGAAGGAATCTGGTGGCATGGACTTTGGAGCTGGGAAGCTAGAGGAGAGGACAGCAGAGACACTGCCGGGACACCGAGAGGGAATAGCGCTGCAGCCAAGCCTAGACTGGTGAAGCAAGAATGGTTTTCAAACAGGCATTGGGCACCTCCTGCTTCTTGGTACTAGCTAGTGTTCCTCTGAGCAATGGAAGAGTCCAATGTCATCAAGACTCTCCAAGACAGGGAGCTGGTTAAGACACTGAATTACAGCCTTTCTCTTCCATGTCTCAGTATCCCCTAACATGTGGTCCATGGATGGGCTGGTCCACACCAAACAGTTCAAGTGAGTGAATGGAAGACATAAAAGTGGACTGAGGAGGCCTTTTAGAAATATGGAAGTGGCTGGGTGGTGGTGGCGCACGCCTTTAATCCCAGCACTTGGGAAACAGAGACAGGCGGATCTCTGTGAGTTCGAGGCCAGCCTGGTCTAGAGTGAGTTCTGGGACAGGCTCCAAAGCTACAGAGAAACCCTGTCTCAAAACAAACAAACAAACAAACAAACAAACAAACAAAAAATTCACAGAGGTATCCAGGTGGTGGTGGCACACACCTTTAATCCCAGCACTTGGGAGGCAGAGGCAGGCGTACTTCTGTGAGTTTGAAGCCAGCCTGGTCTACAGAACGAGTTCCAGAACACCCAGGGCTACACAGAGAAACCCTTTCTTGAATGACCAATCTGAGCACCCTCGTGACTGTCCTGCCTCAGGAGCTCCTGGTACCCCTCCTTAGGTCACATTCAGAATCTCATGGGAAGAGATGCAATCTAGCATCCTTGGCTAGTATGTACAAAATACTGGGTTCAACCCAATTACCTTACAAACAAAGAGAGAAAATGAGAGATCCTACAAAAGCTTGGCCATATGGGGCCAGCGAGATGGTCCAGTGGGTAAAAGCATTTGTTACCAAGCCTGATGACCTAAGTTCACGCCCCCACCCCGCACCAGAACCCAAAATGATAGGAGAGACCTCCCACAAGCTGTCCTCTGTCCTCTGGCTTCCACACATCCTATGGCATGGCATTCACATAGATACACCCCCACCTCGTGTGTCCATGTATCACACAGTTTTCTAAAACCTGGTTATTGGGGCTGGAGGGATGGTTTGGCAGTCAAAAGCCCTTACTGCTCCTCCAGAGAGCTGGGGTTAGGTTCCCAGCACCCACATGGCAGTTCCAGCACCCTCTTCTGGCTCCACAGGCACCAGGATCACACATGGTGCACATACATCCATGTAGCAAAACACCTATACAA
The DNA here is from genome assembly GCF_014885135.2 of Alexandromys fortis. Classification (NCBI taxonomy): domain Eukaryota; kingdom Metazoa; phylum Chordata; class Mammalia; order Rodentia; family Cricetidae; genus Alexandromys; species Alexandromys fortis. The sequence continues at coordinate 1,609,125 of NW_026068140.1, read as the reverse complement.
GTAAAGTTAAAATAAAAAAGTACTAGTTGTGGTACATGCCTTTAAATACAGCACTCAGGAGGCAGAGGCAGGCAGATCTCTGAATTCAAGGCCAGCCTGGTCTACAAAGTGAGTTCCAGGACAGGATAGCAAGAGTTACAAAGAAACCCTATGGGGGGGGGAGAAAAAAGAAAGGGAAAAAAGAAGGAAAAGTAAAGAAAGGAAGAAATAAATAAAAATCAATGTCTTCCTAATAAGCCTTACAAAGGGAGGCAAGAATCCAGGGTTCTCAGAGCTGCCTGGTGGCCCCTAGTTCAGTGTGCAGGTGTGAGATGAGATGCCAAGTCCTAGAGGTGAGGCTAGTGTCTCCACATCTCAGTGAAGGGCTTTGTGATTACCACTCCTATACTGCACCCCTGCCCAACTCTCTATCTTTGTGTGAGGTCTTGTTAATTCTACAGCCTCCTGCCCAGAGGTGGTGGTGCACACCTTTAATCCCAGCACTCAGGAGGCTGAAGCAGGCAGATCTCTGAGAATTCCAGACTGACTCCATAGCTACTGAGAAACCCTGTCTCAAAAAAACCAAAAAACAAACAAACAAACAAACAAACAAAATCCTACGGACTCCCAAATATGAGCCATCAAATACCACCCAAATAAACTGTTGTTTATTGTCCATCAGTAAACCTCTGGACTTTCCCAGGAAGGGTTTTCCTGAAGTTTCCCCACCCACCCTCACCCCCAGATGGTTGGTTTCTCTGTGTAGCCCTGGCTGTCCTAGAACTTGCTCTGTAGACCAGGCTGGCCTCGAACTCACAGATATCCTCCTGACTCTGCCTCCTGAGTGCTGCTGGGATTAAAGGTGTGCGCAGCCACTACCACCAGGCTCCCTGAAGCTTCTAAGGGCCCAAGCAGAGAGGTTAGGGCAGGAAAGCTGGTGGGACAGGAGTAAAGTTTAGCATGAAGGGCAGGTGGCAACATAGGAACTCAAAGACTTGTGGAGATACAGAAACAGGGGACACAAAGGACGTGGCGGCATGAAAGCTGTGGTATGCCACTATGGTAGTGACAGAGAAGCAGGGGACCATAAAGGGATGTTTGCTTTAAGAGACAGAAATGGACAGGAAAGTTGAAAAAGAAAAGGCAAGGAAGGCAAAATAAGCAAAGAAAGGTGGTAAGGGATCCCGGGCCAGGAAAACTAAGGAAAACACAGGAAAAGACAGGAGAAGGAAGCCGGAGGAGGAGAAAGGCATACACTTCCCACCTAAGAAAACCTACCATAGCGATGGGCCCCAGACAACCCCAGAGCAGGTCATTCCTCCCTCCTTCTCCCCTTTAGCTGCTGCCCCTCCCCCTCTGCCCAGCATGGCCCTGCTCGGCTCCGGCTCCGGTGGCTTCCCTGCGGTCGGTTTATTTTTAAAAACGCCGATGCGGTCCCCCGCCTGCCCGGCCCTCACACTGTGGCCACAAGGGCCTCAGCCAAGCCCAGGGACCCCACCCAGCTGTGGGGAGGTAGGGAGGGATAAAAAAGACAGCCAACCCTACGCTGACATGAGACCCCGACTTTGGGAGCAAGGGCCAATAGGGGCCGTGGAGGTCAGAAAGAAAAAGCAAAGTACCGGCCTGCTCTGGGGCCAAGCACTGGAGGAGAAGTGCTCGCTCTCTGTAAGAGCTGAGGGAAAGGGTTCAGGATTCCGGGCATAAGCTCCTATAAGATCATATGCGTTACCTTGTAGAAACCAAGATACCCATTTTCCAGCTTCCCTGTTCCTCATCCCTGTCCCACCACCCTTTAAAATAAAAGGCTTAGCCAGGTTCCTGCCCTTAGTCCCAGCACTGGGAAGCAGGCAGGGCTCTATGAGTTTGAGGCCAGTCTGTTCTACGTAGTGAGTTCCAGGACAGTCTACATAGCGAGATCCTGTCTCAAAAAAGGAAAAAAAAAAAAAAAAAATAAACAAAATAAAAGACTTAAAGTACTGAATGAGGAGCTTCTAAAGAAAGATAAGCTTTCTCTCTGACGTCAAGTGAATCGAAGGGACTGCCTGATTCCAAGTAACTCACAGTGGAAATGCTTACTACACTTCTGACAGCTGGGACTAGCTGCAGAGGCTGACCACCCTGGCTTCCTGGTCCTACTTCTAGCTTTCTCCCAAGTTTTCTTAATTCACCCAGCTTTATAATTTTTAAAAATGTTCTTGTAGGCAGTGGTAGAGCATGTCTTTAATCCCGCACTTGGGAGGCAGAAGCAAGCAGATCTCTGTGAGTTCGAGGCCAGCTTGGTCTACAGAGAGAATACACAGAGAAGTCTTTTTTCTTGAAAAACAAACCAAATTTTTTTATTATGAATATTTTATTTTTATCTTTTGGCTTCCTAGGGATTTGGACCCAAGGTCTCATCCCTGCTAAGCAAGCACTCCAGCACTGAGCTGTATCCCGACAGCACAGGCTTCCCAACTCCATGCCTAGTGTCCTCTCCTCCCCAGCTCCCCTCAGTTCAGCTAAGTGTCCTTACCACAGCAATGGCTTCCCTCTCTGAATCCCAAGTTCCTTCCACTGCTAGAGAAGCTACTCATCTCAGAGGGATTTCCAGGGCATTGCAGAAGAACCTAGGACCCTAAAAACTAGGTATAAAAATGGAGAGACTGCCTTAGGTGGTGGCACACACCTTTAATCCCAGCACCTGGGAGGCAAAGACAGGCGGATTCTGAGTTTGAGGGCAGTCTGGTCTATAGAGTGAGTTCCAGGACAGCCAGAGCTATGTACAGAGACCATGTCTCAAAAAAAAAAAAAAAAAAAAGAGAGAGAGAGATTGGTCCATGGTTGGGTTAGGTGTGTCCTGATCACAGGGAGCTGGAGACTGGCAAGCCTAGCACCCAGAAGCACGCATTCTTATTGCCAAATGCTTCTGTCTTTCCAGAAATTCTCCCAGATGCCCCTCCCCCAGGCACGCGTGCCACGCTGGCAAGGCTGGGAATGCCCACAACACTGTCCCTGCCCTGGCAGACCCAGGACTCAAATGCACCTTTTTTTTCCTGCTTCCTCAAAACCATTGTTTCAATATAGTCTGTTGAGTAGAAGTATGTGCCCATAGTCATACATATACATACTGATAAATAAAGAAATTTAGACTCCATTGGGGAAGGGGCCACGAGAACAATCGGTACACAGTGCTGTTGAGAATAGGTCTCTGAATCGGGATTCCTATCTGCTTATAGAGTGTGTCCCGCCCTACTGGCTTGTAGGCCATTACCTCAAACTCAGTCACAAAGTCATTATCTCATAACCTTATGGATACCACTCCTCATGTGGACTGAGTACTAAACTAATCCAGCTTATAGTACACACGCACTCTTGTGTACACACACATACACACACCTATACCCACAAAGTCAGCAATGTAGGCAACTCTAACACTTATACAAAGGCCAGTGGACACAGAAGTGACTACACACACGCACATCTCCCACAGGTTTAGCCAGGTGACTTTCTTTTTTTTTTTTTTTTTTTTTTTTTTTTNACAGAATCTTAGAAAATGTATGTTCTGCTGGAGTCAGACTTTATAAAATATTTTTTTTTCCGAGACAAGGTTTCTCTGTGGCTTTGGAGCCTGTCCTGGCACTAGCTCTGTAGACCAGGCTGGTCTCGAACTCACAGAGATCCGCCTGCCTCTGCCTCCCGAGTGCTGGGATTAAAGGTGTGCGCCACCATCGCCCGGCTAGCCGGGTGACTTTCTGATGAATCAATCACCAAGGATTCGTCACTCCTGGGACCTGAGTTAGTGCACCCAGAACAGAAGTTTTGTTTGTTTTGTTTTTGAGACATGGTCTTTCTATGTAGCTCTGGCTGTCCTGGAACTCTATGTGGATGCGCTGGCCTCACCTGCTTCTGCCTCCCAAGTGCTGGGATCAAAGGTGTGTGCCACTACTTCGGGCTGAGATGTGGCTTCTGAAGGCCCCCAAAATAGGAACAAGTTGATGCTGCTGGAGGGCACTGACATCCAAGGAGGATTATCTCACCTCCAGAAGGACCCTGAAACAGCACCAAGTGACTGGAGGACTGTAAGTCCTCCTTGTCCGACTCTGTGCTTTGGGTCCCCCAGAAGCCATTGCAAAGTTAGTGATTTCTCAAGATGCCAAATTCATATGGTACCCTAATTCTCTCTGTCGTCAGAACCAGAGGCAAGGGATACTGGGGTCCCAGCCTGAGGGGAGTGGCCCAGTCCTCCCTGGCGCCTCCCACTCCCAAAATAGAGCTCAGTTTGTCTTTGGCCAAAAGCTAAATATTTGTGAGCCGGGCAAGCGGCCTCAGAGCCTGTCCCTCCTCCTTGGTTCCCTCTCGGGTCAGCCCCCCACATGCAGGGCTGTTCTCCTCTTCTCTCCCACAGCCTCCCTCCTCTCCCACACACCAGCTCCCAGTCCAGGCTCTCTCCTCAACACAGACCTGACCAAATCTTGCTTAGTGTAGAAGCCCTAGACATGGGATTCCCTCCCAAGCCAAAGAACTAGCTGAAGGCTCCTCTATGCCGGCTCAGACACTATCCGCTGTCAGCCTACCTGTTCCCTGCCGTCACCCCCACCCCCAGTGTTCTTGCACTCCTCACAGTTAGTGCCTAGATGATCTTAGGGGTCCTCACTTTCTTTTTACCTAACTCTTCTCCCCCTTCTTTAACTGCCCTCCGACCCCTGGCCCTGTTTTCCCCTCCCTTTGCTTCTACCCCCTGTTCACCCCTCCTAGGACACTACTCATCACCAGAAGGATCCTGGAAGTGACTGGCTTTGCAGCTACCGCCTCTGTGAGCTGAGGGGGTGGGGTAGGCATGGGTTAGGACCAGGAAGATTGTAGCTGGTTTCCTAGGAAGAGGAGGAAACAGTTACCTCAAGCAGAGAGGACGCCATCCTCAGGCTGGGGATCAGGTCCCAAGGAGCCAGGCAGATGGAGAGAATCGAGGAGCCAGAGGGAAAGGGGAGAGGGAGGGAGAATGGGAGAGAAGAGATCTAAAGTTAGAAGGGACTGGGGGGTGGGGGTGGGGGGGCTGCTCTCTGTCTGTAGGGATCCACCCTCCTAATTACAGCTTTCCCAGCGGAGAAGACTCCGGATCCAATGAGGAGGGCGAGAGAGGGAGGCAGAGGGTCCAAATTTCCTGTTTCATTTGCTGAGCTCCCCAAAGAAGGGATCTGGGAGGGAAAGGAAAAAAGGGGGCGCCCAGGGAGCGGGTGGGAAGCAGGAATATGGGCAAGTTGTCAGAGCTTCTTTGGGGGTGCTACCAGGAAAGGTGAAAAGGGCTGGTAGACCTAGGTGTCCTACATACCCCAGAAATCCAAAAGGCATCTGTGGACAGTCCCCAGAGCTGCTCGGCATCTGTACCTGGGGAGTCTGGGGTTGGCTGTCCCGTCTCCTCTCAAGAGGTCTGGCAGGAAGACTGCTGGCAAGGGGTGGCTTGAGGGCGCTGGGAGGGATCCACTCTTCTCTCAGGTCAGCTCGCTCTTGTTCCCTCTCAGATCCAATCCTACAATCCCACTCTGACTGAGAGTCCTCACGGCTACTCAGTGGCGCGCAGCTTCTGTTGCTGCTGCTGCTGCTGGTGCTGCTGCTACCGAGGTTGCTGCCGCTGCCGCTGCTCTGCTAAAGGAAAGAACAGGAGGGAAAAGGAACAAACCCCAAACCACTAATTAGAGATCTGGGGGGGGGGGATGGGGGATTGGGGACGACACTCACACAGAAAGACTGGAACACACTGACATACACACTCATGAACAAACACAGGGATGATGCATGCACACGTACATACTGCTACCCACATGGGACTGTCACTGTGGTGAATGAACACAGACAAACTCACATACAATGAATATGATGACACAATGGGGCACCTACACTACCACCCACCACCCCCCAACGCTGGCAATGGAGATGCTTTCTTGTTCATTCAGCCACATAAAATTAGGATGGCACTGTGCGTGTGTGCGTGTGTGTGTGTGTGTGTGTGTGTGTGTGTGTGTGTGTGTGTATGCGTTGTGTGGAATAGGAGGGATGATCTGCTCGTTGTGGTTGTGTGTTCTGCCCAAACTGTCAGTGTCAATGAGTTAGCCTGGAGCAAGTCATGGGGCGTGGGAAGACCATGGCACGGTTTGCAGAGGAGAGTATCCTCAATGAGACCTAGGCCCACCTAAGTTTGTAGGACAGAAGCTGGAAGTTGAGATTTCAGGCACGCAGGAGCAAGGGTCAGAGCAGAAGGCCATTGGGTCAACTGATTCATGCCCATACTTAGCCTCTTGGGATTAATCTCCCCCTTCAAATAACATTCCAGCTTCTCTCACTCCTGATGCACCAGTTGCCATCCCTTAGCTAGGTTTTTCTTTTTCTTTGAGACAGGATTTCTCTGTAGCTTTGGGGCCTGTTCTGGAACTAGCTCTTGTAGATCAGGCTGGGGCCTTGAACTCACAGAAATCCCCCTGCCTCTGCCTCCAGAATGCACCACCACCGCCCAGCTTTTTATTTTTATTTACTTGGCTAGGGTTTTAATGTCCTTCCTTCAGTAGTGGTCTCTCTTGTAAGTCATCTTGCTTCCTAGGTGGGGCTTCTCGGCTCCCTTCTCAGTGGCCATGCAGAAGTTCCCTCTACAGAAAGAATTTTTTATGCTAGTGCTTGATCAGGACTTCCAACTGTGATATCCCATCCAGATGAAAAAGAGAAGGGATGTCGATCAAGACAGAGAGGGAGATCTAAAGTATTAACTCATGCCTTGTCTCTAGGGATAAGTTCATGGGGAAAGACTAGACAGCCAAGCGGTAAGCATAGCATCTGTTGGGGCTGGAGAGATGGCTCAGTGGTGAAGAGCATTGACTGCTCTTCCAGAGGACCTACCTGGGTTCAGTTCCCAGAACCCACATGGCAGCTCACAACTGCCTGTAACTCCAGTTCTAGGGGGCCCACCAACACCCTCACACAGACCTACATCCAGGCAAAACACCAATGCCCATAAAATAAAAAAATAAATATATTTTTTTAAATAACATATGTCCCAAAAGGAGACCTGCCTGGAAGGGGACCTGCAAATCCCTCACCCCTCTGCTCTCAACCTCGCCTGCCCTTCCCCACTCTCTAGCAGCCCCCACTTTCTCTTTGTGGGGGAGAACCCACTTCCTGTTCCTTTTGTCCTCACAGCCTTTCAAAGAAAAAAATAAGAAATGGATGGTAGGGACCTTCATGGTAGCTTAAGTTGCAAGCAGAAGGCGAGTTCACAGAGGACTTGAGTTCTGGATCCCAACTCTCAAATTTGATTTCCTTGGGGAGGGCTGGGATTAAAGATTAGCAAATACAAACTGAGCAGTTGTGGTACACTCCTTAAGTTCTGCACTTGAGAAGCAGAGGCAGGCTATCTAGACTTTATGAGTTTGAGGCTAGCCTGGTCTACATGGCCAAGTTCTATGCTAGTCAAGGATCCTTACTGAGACTGTGTCATTATAAATAAAGCTGGGCATAGTGCTACACACACCTTTAATCCCAGCATTTGGGAGGCAGAGGCAGGCGGATCTCTGCGAGTTTTGAGTCCAGCCTGGTCTACAGAGTTCCGGGATAGCCAAAGCTGTTACACAGAGAAATCCTGTCTCGAAAAACAAAACAAAGCAACAACAAAAAAGAGACAAAACAAAATCTAGAGAAAGCAGAAAAGAAAAGGCAATGACAACAAAACCGCCTAAAAAAAAAAAGAAAGAAAGAAACAGACACAGAGGAACAAAGATAGACACACTGGCTTCAGAAAGAAAGGGAACTAGCTAGAAGCATAGCCAGGTCTGGAGGAGGTGAAGGGTAATGCAGCCAGCAGGTGGGGGGCGGGGATGGGGTATAAATAGGGCATAATTGTGTCCGATGATTACATGGGCCACCCCACCCGTCTGCCCAGAAGGAAGTGCCCGTGGTGGGCCGTTCCTATGACCTCGTAGTCTCCTCTATGGTGGTGGTGGGGGCCATTCCTACGACCTCATAGTTTCCTCCATGGTGGGGGGAAGTCAAAGGACAAAGTATTGGTTGAATTTCTAGGGTTTTAATTAAGAGACTGGGAAAAAGAAAAGGAAACTCTCTGGCAATTCCTGTATCATTAGAGAAACAGAGGGTAGATCAAACAAGAAACTGAGGCAGCAGTGAAATCTAGATTCAAAAAACAAAGAAACGAGAGGGAGTTGGATCCAACCCTGACTGGATAAGAAAGAGTATGAAAGAGTAAAGGATGGATGAGGAGGAGAAGGTAGAGACTCGCAGGCAGGTAGATGCCAAGGGTCAGCCTTTCCACTCCCTGTGGGAAGGGGTAGATGCACTCAAAGCCAAAGAATAGTAGGAAAAGAAACAGGAGGAGCAGGATCCAGGAAGATGTTAGAACCAGAGCCTGAGGTCGGAACCCAGGTGGGCAGCCGCTGCACACCAACAAGCCTCCTGGACAAGGATCTGTGTCAGCCAGGTGAGGGGTACTTGAAGCTCTGAGATACCACCTTAACCCACAGCCCTCAGGCTCTGATTTCCGACTTTTTTTTTCCCCTTCAGTTAAGACAGCATTGCAAGCCAGCTGTGGATCTGGTATTCCTGGGTCCTGTTCCCCCGCCCACCCCTCCAGTACCCTCAGCGGCTGGGGGCAGCAACTGGAATCCCTTTCCAAGGACCTCCTCCACCGTCACAGGCCTCCCTCCGACCAACCTCCCAGGGGGTGGGGCAGCCCAGGCAGAGGCGCCATGTGGCAGCGGCGGGTAAAGGCTGCGGCTCTGGCCCTTCCAGTATAAACCCCCTAGGCATCTGGTTTCTATCCACCACCCCCACCACCCTGGGGGCCCTTAGCCTCCGCCCATGGCCACCCAGACACTGAGCTCTGAGATGGACGTCCCTCGACGCCTTTCTGATCTCCCAAAGCCAGCACTGGGCTGAACCGCAAGGACCACTCCCTTCCCTCCCTCCTTCCTGCGCGAGAGGTTCAGGGTGGGCTTTCCTAAACTAGAGGGGTTAAATTTGGAACCTGCCTTCAGTTCTAATGATTTTTTGCATCTTTTGGAAAGGTGGAGGGAGAATGAGACTTGGAGAGAATGGAAGGTTTTACCCCCTGTTCCTTGAGGGGTGAAAAAGCTAATTCTGCCTGTGCTCACCTGTTCAGGATTTCTCTCTGAAATCTCTATCAAGGGGACTGCTAGGCACTTCCCACGGAACTGTTACAGATTGGATCACTTAGACTCACCAGAAAGGAGAAAATGGAACCCTTTAAACTGACACATAACCCCACAAGCCCAATGAATAACACACAATCAGGTACACATACTAGCACACTAGAGAACACAGAACCCATTCACATTATGTAGTGTGCAGACATCCACACTAACGCACACTGATTCAGAGGCGTCCTATACATACCATGCTTACGCTAAGGCTCCCTGATTCTCATTCATACCAGCACAAACACGCACAGGTATACACACGCATGTACAGATTTGGTGACCTTGATATGTCTTGTGGACCCATGTAGACTCATGTCAACGTGGCAGCTCCACATAGGCAAATGTCATGGTCCCATCACTTGGGAGGTAGAGGCAGAAGAATCAGAAGTTTGAAGTTATCCTCAGCTACACAGCGAATTCAAGGTTAGCCTGGGCTACACTGTCTCAAAAAGTGAACAAACAAATCTAAGAGTAGGCAGGATATGGCCAGCCCTATACATTGCTCTCTCTGCCTCCTTCTAGGGTAGGAACCACCAGGGACCTTTGATCCCTTACTGCCCACACCCACAGGAGCCCAGATACCCAGATAGCCTCAGCAGACTCCTTGGCCCTGGGGAACCCCAGGCATCTCTACCCCCACCCCCTGCCCCCCTGCTCTGTGGCCCTGCTGACTCAACTCTCCCTGCGTGGAGCTCCCCAACCACAGGGGCCTGGAAGTGAAGCCTGGAAAGTTGCGCTCATGTCCCGGGCCCCTGGTCTGGCCACTGCCCGTCCCCAAGCACCCAGGCCCAGCCCTCCTCTTCAGAGGCGAGCTCCAGTGACAGACAGTCTATAGGGATAGGAAAGAGAAGGCACCCGAAATCAGAAAACAGGAAGACACAGGGTGGGAGACTATCGTTTCTGGCACCAGGAGGCTGAGGGCAGCCTTGGTGACACTGTGAAACCACACCTCAGAAAGAAAAGATGACAGGCACACATTTGTAATCCCAGCACTCAGGAAGCTGAGGCAGGAGGATTGCCGTGAGTTCTAGATCAGCCTAGGCTCCATACTGAGTTCTGGTACAATATGAGTCAACGTGGCATCTACCTGAAAAACAAAAACAGAGATAAACCGGATAGTGCAACGGGGAAGGACAACTGCTACCAATCCTGATACTCGTGAGTTCGAACCCCATAACCCATATGATGAATGAAAAGAACTGACTCCTGCAATGTCCGATGACCTCCACATAGGTGCTAGGGCATGTGCCCCTTCCTCATAAAGAAGAGAAAAACACACAAAAAACAAAGGCAGATATATGGTAGATAATGGAAGGGACACGGACAAGAGTTCGGAGGGACAGCTGCTAATCTGATGCGATCTTCCAAGAGCAAAGGCTGCTGGCCAGAGAAGCTCACCCCTTGGGTCAAGGGAAGCTGCTACTCGTGGCTTCAGGATCTGGACACTGCCTAGTGCCTGGTCTAGCATTTTGATTTGACATCGAGGAGTCTGGAACTCAGAGGCAAAGCTGACGGCATGAGAGAGAAAATTCTGGCAAACTCTATCCAAGACAAGTTGGAAAAGGAACCCCCACCCCCACCCCAACAAGTACTTATACAAATATGTATTCCTGCCTGATGTTTTGTTTGTTTTTTGAGACAGGGTTTCTCTGTGGCTTTGGAGCCTGTCCTGAAACTAGCTCTGTAGACCAGGCTGGTCTCGAACTCACAGAGATCCCCCTGTCTCTGCCTCCTGAGTGCTGGGATTAAAGACGTGCGCCACCACCACCCGGCTGCATTTCTTTCTTTTTTCTTTTTAAAATTACTGCTTGGCCTATTAGTTCTAACTTCTTCTTCTTCTTCTTCTTCTTCTTCTTCTTCTTCTTCTTCTTCTTCTTCTTCTTCTTCTTCTTTTAATTAAAGATTTCTGGCTTTTCCAGTCTCTTTGGCCTCGGCGACAGAAGCAAGATGACTAAAGGAACGTCATCCTTCAGAAAGCGTCGCAACATGAGGCACACCTTGTGCCGCCGCTGTGGCTCTAAGGCCTACCACCTTCAGAAGTCTACCTGTGGCAAATGCGGCTACCCTGCCAAGCGCAAGAGAAAGTATAACTGGAGTGCCAAGGCTAAGAGACGAAACACTACCGGGACTGGGCAGATGAGGCACCTAAAAATTGTTTACCGAAGATTCAGACATGGATTCCGTGAAAGGACAACCCCTAAACCCAAGAGGGCGGCTGTTGCAGCATCTTGAGTATTTCAATCTGTCATAAAATAAATGTTCTGGTTTCCAAAATTAAAAAAAAGATTTCTGCCTCCTCCCTGCCACCGCCTCCCATTTCCCTCCTCCTCCCCTAATCAAGTTCCCCTCCCTCATCAGCCCAAAGAGCAATCAGGGTTTCTGCCTTTTAACAGTGCAAGGCTTTAGTCTTGGTTCTCCCTCTTCTCTGAACCTCAGTTTCCTTGGTTGACATTTGAGCCCTGAAATGAAACAGGAGTTTCAGGGGAGACAGATCAGAACCTGAAAGAAGGCCTATGAGAAGAGAAAAGGAGCAGGGAGAGAGAGGATCATGGGGAGAGAGGGGCAGGACAGCAGGTGGAGCCCTGGAACACAGGAGCCTTCCCTGCTTGGGTGTCTATCTTTTTTTTTTTTTTTTAAGATTTATTTATTATGTATAGAACATTCCTTGCATGTATGCTTGCTTGTCAGAGGAGGGCACCAGATCTCATTATAGATGGTTGTGAGCCACCATGTGGTTGCTGGGAATTGAACTCAGGACCTTTGGAAGAGCAGTCAGTGCTCTTAACCTCTGAGCCATCTCTCCAGCCCCTTGGGTGTCTATCATGTTCAGGTAAGCATTGAACTAAGACCCTATAGGACCCCAGGAAAGGCCCTTGTATTAAAATAGTCTCTAGAGTGCTCTTCAGCAGCACACATATTAAAAATTAGAACAGCACAGAGATCAGCATGGCCCTTGTGCAAGGATGACCACAAACTTACAAAGTATTCCATATTTTTATTTGTAGAGGAAAAGTATGCCCTGGAATCCTACGTGAAATCTATTAGCATCTTTAGAGCTGGAGAGGCAGTGGTTAAGAGCTTCCACGACTCTTTCAGAGGACCTGAGTTTGGTTCTTTATAGCTATGTCAGGTAGTTCACGACCATTTATAAATCCAGATCCAGACCTGATGTCTCTGACCTGCGCTCATGTTCACACACAGACACACAGACATGTACACATAGTTAAAAATAAAATAAATCTTTCTTTGAGAGGACTGGTGAGGGTGAGATGGTTCAGTGAGCTAAAGCAATTCCTATCAAACCTACTAATTTAAACTTAATCTCAAGACCTACATAACAGAAGATTCCTGCCAACAGTCCTTGTTGTGACATTCACATACACACACACACACAGTAATAAAATCGCATGTATCCACATTTTTGTTTGGGTTTGGAGACAGGGTCTCTCTGCATAGGTCTAGCTCTACTGGAACTCACTGTGTTGGTTGAACAGGCTGACCTTGAACTCACAGAGATCTACCTGCCTCTGCCTCCCAAGGACTGGGATCAAAGAAGTATGCCACCATGCCCAGCTAAGAAATGACACTTTGAAATCCTGAACACAGGGCTGGAGGGATGGCTTAGCAGTTAGGAGGATTGACAGCTCTTTTGTAGGGCCCAAGTTTGATTCCCTGCACCTGGAAACTCATAACTATCTCTAATTCCAGTTTCATTCAAGTGGATCTGAGCTTCTGGCCTCTTCAAGCACTAAATACACATGGCACACAGACATACATGCAGGCAAAACACTCATACATATAAAATAAAAATAAGCCGGGTGGTGGTGGCACATATCTTTAATCCTAGCACTCAGGAGGCAAAGTCAGGCGGATCTCTATGAGTTAGAGGCCAGCCTAGTCTGTAGAGGACAACCATAGCTGTTACACAGAGAAATCCTGTTTCGAAAAAACAAAACAACTTTTAAAAATCAAATTAAATTAAATAAATCTTAAGAAAATTCAGTTCTGAATACAACTCAGGCACTCTGGAGACTGAGGTAATTTAAGATCATCTTATATATTAATAAATAAATAATAATAAAGAAAAAAATCATCTTATATTAAGGCCAGCCAGCCTGGACTATTCAATACTTGAGTTTCACGCCAGTTTGGGTTTCTTGACCTTGAACTCCCAACACTCCTGTTTCCACCTTCAAAGTGCTGGAATTCCAGAGGTAGACCACGGTGTCCAGTCCACACAATGTTAGGGATCACACCCTGAGCTTCATGCATGCCACTTCGTCAACTGAGATACATCCCAGTTTTTACCTTTCTCTCTCTTTTTTATTTGTGGTGTGGCAAGGGATTAAACCCGGGATCTCCTGCTTGCCGAACAAGCATAGCCCTGCTCTAATGGTTGGGATCACAGATGTATGAATATTTGAGATGAGTCTGCAGAGGTCAACATTCACCAAGTGTTAAAAGAGCATATACTGCGTGCAGAGACACAAGAACTAGGCTTAATCCTGCAACCATAAACATGGCTGGTCCAGCTCTTTGTCTCACAAACTAACCAGTAACTAACAAAAGAAAATGAATCACTTTAATTAGAGTGAGTATGGGATGCTATAGGAAACAGGGTTAATCTAAGTCCATATTGTGGGAATCAAGGAAGGTGGCTGAAAGAAAAGATGACCGTATAAAGAAACCAAAAAAGCTGGATGTGGTGGCTCAGATCTATAATCCTAGCACTTAGGAGGTTGAAGTAGGAGTGCCATGACTTTAAAACTGGCCTGAGCTATGTGGTAAGATTCTACCAAGGAAGCTGGGCGGTGATGGATCATGCCTTTAAACCCAACACTCAGGAGGTAGAGGCAGGCGGATCTCTGTGAGTTCGAGGCCAGCCTGATCTACAAGAGCTAGTTCCAGGGCTGGAGAGATGGCTCAGAGGTTAAGAGCATTGCCTGCTCTTCCAAAGGTCCTGAGTTCAATTCCCAGCAACCACATGGTGGCTCACAACCATCTGTAATGAGGTCTGGTGCCCTCTTCTGGCCTGCAAGCATACAGACAGAATATTGTATACATGATAAATAAATAAATAAATAAATAAATAAATAAATAAATAAATAAATAAATAGCTAGTTCCAGGACAGGCTCCAAAGCCACAGAAAAATCCTGACTTGAAAAACAAAACAAAGCAAGACAAAAAAAAAAAAAAATCTACCAGAGGAAAGAAGGAAAAAAATGGAAGGAGGTGATGATAGAGAAGGGAAGGCTAAATAAAAATAAGGATTGGTCTGGCTGGGCACGGTGGAATACATTGGTAATCCCAACATTTGGGATGGGAGGCAGAGGCAAGAATATGGTTTTGAATTCCAGGCCACAAACAACATCAACAAACTTTTATCCCATAAACAACATCAACAAAGTAGAAAGATTGCAAATGCGCAGAGTCCCAGGGTCACCGTTGTGATGCTGATGTGAACAGAGGCATCAAGGAGGCTGAGCTAGGGCTGGTGGCACAAGCCCGTATTCCCAGCTACTCCAGACACTGTGGCAGGAGGGTCACCAGGCTCCTAGGCAGTTTTGTAAAACTCTGCCACACACACACAAAGGGTGGTGGTGGGTGCTCGCTGTAGGTCCATGGTAGTTGTTTCACAAGTGCAAATTCCCTGGGTCCTGCCCCAGGCCTGGAGAGCGAAAAGTGGGGGTGGGCGTGGGGGTATGGTGGAAAATGTCTCATCAGCCCTGCAAGGTATCTGAACTCGATTCCAAGGTCAACATAGAAAGATGGCTCTGCCTGCAGGGATGAGAATGAAGTAGGGTCTAGAGCCAGACATTCTGGGTCAATCAGCTGTTTAGTGTGGTGCAAGCCTGGGCAAACTGTTTAACCTATGATGTCCAATGTGCCTCTTCTGTACAAAGGGTAATCAAGACACTCAACTTCCAGGGTTGTTAAAATTAGAAACAGGACTCAGTGGGTAAGTACCTGCCATCAAACCATAGTTCCTCCCCTTTGACCCATGGACACCTGAAAGTTATTCTCTGACCTCCACACAGGTGCTGTGGTACAATACAACCACCCCAAATAAAAATAATGTTTAAAAAATCCACAAAACCTAGTAATGTGCGGGCCGCCCACCTGAGCTAGAACTCAAGCCCAGGGTCTTGCACCGTACTACTGAACTGCACCTTTATCAACCACTGGACGACACCTCTAGCCCTTGGTGGAGGACAAGCTGGAAACGAGCAAACCAATTGTGTTTGAGGCAACAGAGTGGTTGTATCAAAGTGTGTGTGTGTGGGGGGGTAACGTGGAAAGGAGAGCCGGCCTGATTGGTCAGGAGGAACGAGCAGACACGCGGGTTTTAATTCTGAATTCAATTCTGAGAATGGCCCTGGACAGCCAGCTGCTCTAGTGGATAGAGTGAGGGAGGGGCTAGCGCCCTATCTGAAGGCCTTCCCTCAGCATTCTAGCAGGAATCCCCTGAACTCGACGGGACTCCTAAAGAACTATTTCCCGACCCTTTGACGATCATTCCTGCTTCTCCCGTTCCTGCCTTTTCTCCTCTGCTGAGAAACTTTCCCCACTACCATTGTTAATGAGAGTCCCTAGGAGTCTGGCACCACTCCCACCCCCACCAGCCTCAGTAAACCGGTTATCCTCCTGGATTTCAAAGCACCGTTCGAATTTTTCACGTGGAGGCTCGAAACAAGATGTACATACAATGAAAGTGTAAGAGTGAGTCTCAGCCTCCAGCTAAGGATGTTAGAGAAACAGTTGCAGCCAGAGGGACAAAGCAGTGAGGTCTGGATTGGGGGCATCTCCCAGCGCTGACGCTGGCCGCCAGGGACCTCTTGCATGCCTCAATGTCCGGGTTCCGCGGGCTGGCGAGGGGCGGGACGGCTGGGGGCGGGGCGCAGGCGGGGCAGGCCGGGCCAGGCGCCCGGGCAGGAGGCAGCTGCATATCTGCGGTCCTGACCGCAATTGCTGGGAGTCGCGTCCCGGAGACTGGCGGCGCTGACTCTGCCCGCTGCGGCCGCCGCGCCGATTAGAGCCCGAGAGGGAGGGCCAACCCAGGGAGGGGGGCGGGGGAGTACCGGTGCCCCTTTCCCTCTGTCCTAGCCAGAACCTCCAGATGCCCAGCCGGGTCTTTCTCAGCCTCCCTTATAAACACAGCATAGGAGTCTTAGCCTTTCAGCCTTGGCTTTATCCAAACTGGATCTAAAGCTAGCGCTTTGGGAACCAGCAACAACAATCTGAAGGTGCTGACATCGAGTTACCCCGAGGCTGACTGCCTGCCTCTCCCTCTTCCCCAACACCGGAGAAAGAGGACTCAGAAGCTCAGGACTCCAGATTGTCTCATCCTACTTTCCTTAAAGCGCTCTAGACAAAGTAGATCCTAGGAGCCTGAGACACACCGGACGATGATTCCGAGGCCAGAGCACCCCCTGCTGGCTGGCTCTAAGCCCCACCCTCCCCCTCCAGCTATGGGGGGGGGAGAGCTGGCCTCTTTGATCTAGGAGCGTGGCCACCCCCTCCAGGCGCCCCATTAACCTCCATTATCCCAATTAGGCATTCCTCCCAGTCCTGGACACGAGCTTCAAAGCCCCCTTCAGAGTGGAGAGGAGAGGGGTTGACTCTTTCGCCCCTCGCCAAGCCAAGTCATTTTCAGGCAAGACACTGGTATCCGGGTTCCCAGTATGTGTTCATGATAATAGAGCTATAAAAAAGGATCTCGAAAGAATAAATAGTGAAGGGGACCCATTTTTCCTCGATCCCAGTTCTTCACTAAATGATTGAGGTAGGATCCTGCTAGCTGACCTGAGTCTCCCATCCTCTTACCCAGTTTTATCCTATCCAAAGGGGAGCCAAGAGCCTCCCTCCTCCATCCTTCATCCTATCTCAACACTCCCTCTCCTCCTCCCTCCTGGACAATTTCCGCTGGGGGAGCCCGAGCAGGGTTCAGCACAGTGGCCGCTTCCTGGAACATTTTCCTGTATCCGAAACCGCGGCTCCCTCCCCAGGGACCCGCTGATCAAGGCCAGATGGGAGCGGCGATGGGGGTGGAGGCAAAGGAGCCAGACTCTCACCATTACCCCCTCCCAATACATTTGCACACCACAGGGAGCCCCTGCCCTGACACACACACACTGACATAGGCATACACCACATGCCACAGTCATACCCATGGGCATTCATGGCGACACAGGAACCACAGGGCTGAGTCTTAGAGAGCCAACACACCCATAGATATCACCACAGCTATCTCCGCCCTACCCCACACCCCTTGAACCTCTCGTTGGGCCTTTCTTGCCTCAAAAGGAGACCTTAGGGATCCAAAATTACTGGACAACGCTGCAGGAGTTATTAGGTTACAAAGGGCCAGATTGGGACCTCTGATGTGCCCTACTGCACAGTGTCTAGTATTTAGGACAGCCAGAGCCAAGAGAGAGCAAAATTGGGCAGCTGCAGCAATTGTAGGGTCTGGGGGAGAACACTAGCCTGACTCTCAAGGACAGAATCATGAAACCTCCCTGGTGACAGACCACTCCTCCTCTCTGGCTGCTGCTCCTCTGAGATATATAAGGTTTCACCAGCCCTGGCTGGTCTCAAAGATCTGTCAGATCTGCATGCACCTACCTCCTTAATGCTGATACTAAAGGTACGAGTCACCTGGGGCTAGAGAGAGGGCTCAGTGGTTAGGAGCACTGGCTGTTCTTCCGAGGACCCAGGTTCAATTCCCAGCACCCACAGGGCAGCTCATGGCAGGTCACAATTGTAACTCCTGTTCCAGGAGATCAAACATCTTCACACAGATGTGCATCAGGCAAAACACCAATGCACATTAAAAAAATTGCGTGTCAGTTCTGGCTCACACCTTTAATCCCAGCACTTGGGAGGCAGAGGCAAGCAGATCTCTGCGAGTTCAAGGTCAGCCTGGTCTACAGAGGGAGTTCAAGGACTGGCTTGAAAGCTACAGAGAAACCCTTTTCAAAGGACAAAAAAACAAATAAATATAGTTTGTTAAAAGAGAAAAGGCATGTGGCACCCAGTTTTTTTGTTGTTCATTTTGATACACATTTATTATTTAGCTCTGACTGTCCTAGGACTATGTACACCAGTCTGGCTTCAAATTCAGAGATTCACCTTCTGGGATTAAAGGCATAGACAACCACATGACATCAGCGGGGTATTTGTTTTGTTTTGATAGAGAGCCTCCTGTATATGACTATATGGCTAAGGATGACAGAATTTCAGATCCTATTATTCTTTTTAAGCACATGGTGCATGTGGGGGGGTAGGTCTAGTCCCCAGAGAACTCGATGGGTCCCCCTTGGGGAGACCTCAGCAGGTGAGAAACAGACAGATGGGCCTTGCAGAGAAAGAGTTTGGGTATGGAGTTTATTTAGTGAGTTATGAAAGGGAAAGAGAAGGGGAAGGGGAGAATGGAGAGAGAGAGAAGAAGAGAGGAAGGGGAGAGTGGAGAGAGAGAGAGAGAGAGAGAGAGAGAAGAGAAGAGAAGAGAAGAGAAGAGAAGAGAAGAGAAGGAAGAGAAGAGAAGAGAAGAGAAGAGAAGAGAAGAGAAGAGAAGAGAAGAGAAGAGAAGAGAAGAGAAGAGAAGAGAAGAGAAGAGAAGAGAAGAGAAGAGAAGAGAAGAGAAGAGAAGAGAGCTACTTCAGAAGAGGGACTTCAGCCTGCAGGCTGAAGGAGGCAGAGATCCGGTGGAGGGTGGGGGAGTGGGCGGGGCTTGTCTCTGAAAAGGACAGGGTACCCAGGTGAGAGGCCAGGCCTCTGTCACGATCCTCCAGCCTCTGTCAGGATTACAGGTGTGTGCCACTGCCACGTGCCTTTCATCCCTTTGTCTCTTACAGGGAGGGTGCAAGTTGGTAGTAGTTGGGCAGAGATTCAAAAAAGCTAAGGAAAGAGATACTTTTTCTTTTGGGCCATCAACCAAATCAAGACACAGAAACTTAATTTTGCCTGCTTGGCCTTAGTTTAGGCTGGTTTCTGGTTAGCTCGTTAAAACTTAAATTAACCTATTTCATCTCTCTCTTTTTTTTTTGGGGGGGTAGAGCTTTGTTTTTGTTTTGTTTTTTGAGACAGGGTTTCTCTGTGTAACAGTTCTGGATATCCTGGAACTTGCTTTATAGACCAAGTTGACCTCGAACTCCCTGAGATCCGCCTGCCTCTTGTCTCCCAGGTGCTGGGATTAAAGGCTGCGCCACCACTACCTGGCAACCTGTTTCTCTTTATTGAAATTTTGCTGTGGGGATTTTTACTTTTTCTTCCCTTCTGTATGTGGGAGGGAAGCTTGGCCATACTGCTGCCATGACTATAAAAACCAGCTAAGCTGTGGTGGCACTACAGAGAAACCCTGTCTTGAAAAACTTAAAAAAAAAAAAAAAAACAGCTAAAAAGTTGGCCTGAGTTTCAGTTTTACTGGCAGGCAGCACTGATTTCAGGAATAGGTATAAACTGACACACCCAGGGAGGTACCTGAAGGACCAAACGCCCAACCTTTAGATAAGATTAGATAAGATCACCAGACGTCCTTGAACCCGTGTGCAGTCCTGTCACCGAGACACCCCTTGACAACTGTCAGCCAATCAGGGCCTTGAGCTCTGAAAATCCTCTCACCCCCAACCTCCATAGAAAACCCTACCTCGGCTGGGCTAGGCACTCTCTGCTGCAATGGTCAGAAAAAGAGTCCAGGCTTGAGCTGAAATAAAGGCCTTTACTTTTGCATATGGATTTGGTTCCCGTGATCTGGGCACATGACTTTAATCCCAGCACCTGGGACACAGAGGCCAAGGGATCTCTGTGAGTTCAAGGCCAGCCTGGTCAATAGAGCCAGGACTGACTCCAAAGCTACAGAAACCCTGTCTCAAAATAATGATAATAAAAATAAATAAATAAATAAAAACAAATATAAAATAGGAGAAGAAAGGAAAGAGACTATGGATGTCAAAAGGTAAGTTCATAGTCAGGTCTCACTGACTCAATAAAACTATGACAAGGTAGACAGGGGCTACCAAGCACCCTGACAACAAGCTTGCCTGCTCGTCCCTTCAGGTTAAAAGTCAAAAAAGAGAAAACCATCAGTGTTTTGTGGCACATACCTAGAATTCCAGTACTCAGTGAGGCTGAGTCTAGAGGAAGTCAGTGGAGGCCAGTCTGAGAAACGTGTTAAGAGCCTGTCTCAAACTCAAAAACAAACAAGAAGCCAGGCTTGGGGGCACTTGCCTCTAATCCCAGCACCCCAGAGGCAAAAGTGTAGGTAGGTCTCTGTGAGTTTGAGTGGAACTGAGCTCCAGGCCAGGGAGGGATACATTGTGAGAACCTAAGTCAAAATAACAAACAAACAAAACAACAGAAAGAAAATAAAACCCAAACTAAAACAAACAGTAGGGCTTGGTGACAGAAGTGCGGGGAGGGGAGTTCAAGGCCAAGCTAGACTACAGCCTGAGACTCCTCAAAAAAGTAAGTGTGGGTGGTGGATTGGTTATTATTTTTGGTTATTGAACTGTAGAATCTTAGGCAAGACCAATTCATATAATTCAGCAACTCATTGATGAACTACGGGTTGTAGGCTTATATTAGGAATATTCTTTGTTCCAGGGGGACAGACTGTATTGTTCCACCTGCCCTTCAGTGTAGTTCCTAGTGGTGCCCACCAGTGCTAAACTTGAAGAATAGCAAGGCAGGGGTAATTAAACCACAGAAACTATTTTTTTAAAGA
This sequence comes from Alexandromys fortis, assembly GCF_014885135.2. Lineage (NCBI taxonomy): Eukaryota > Metazoa > Chordata > Mammalia > Rodentia > Cricetidae > Alexandromys > Alexandromys fortis. The sequence continues at coordinate 1,588,229 of NW_026068140.1, read as the reverse complement.
TTTATTTATTTATTTATTTGTTTATTTATTATACAGTGTTATATCTGCATGTGTGCCTGCACACCAGAAGAGGGCACCAGATCTCATTACAGATGATTGTGAGCCACAATGTGGTTGCTGGGAATTGAACTCAGGACTTTTGGAAGAACAAACAGCTAGTGCTCTTGGCCGCTGAGCTATCTCTCCAGTCCCCACAGAAATTTTAAAAGAAATTACTTGATGTTTCTTTTCAGGAATAAAAAGATTTATATTTTATTCAGTTATTTAGTGTATGTATTTATGCCAAGATGCACATGTGGAACTCAGGGTTACACCTCTGCTCTCTCCTTCCATCTGGGATCTAACTCAGGTCATCAGACATGGTAGCAAATGCATGTATACACACACACAAAATACACAAATAAATCTTAAAACAAACAAACAAAAACTTTACTTGGTCCAGATAAGCTCAGTGTGTTGGAGCATTAGGAATGTCAAAGTATTTATTCTGTGAGTGAGAATAATAAGGGATTTCATGAAAAGTAAGTCCTGGAGCGCAGAGCAGTGTGCAAAGAACTTTTTCCAGAAGAGATCTTCCTAGGTAGGAAAAGTGTCAGCAATGAATGGTGTCCCGTACCAGCAGGGGGCAGCAGTGAGCTGCTTAGAAGCCGCACCTGTAGCTCTACCTAACCCTTCTTTTCTTTCTTTCTTTCTTTCTTTTCTTTTTCTTTTTTTTTTTTTTTTGGTTTTTCGAGACAGGGTTTCTCTGCGGTTTTGGAGCCTGTCCTGGAACTAGCTCTGTAAACCAGACTGATCTAAAACTCGCAGAGATCCGCCTGCCTCTGCCTCCCGAGCGCTGGGATTAAAGGTGTGCGCCACCATCGCCCGGCTATACCGCCCCTTTTCTGTAGGCTGCCAGAGCATAGTTCGGAGTATTGAGGCAAAGGCTAGAGTGGGAAAGTCTTTGGTAGTGTTCCGGCCCTTTTCACAGTCTTGGCTGAGAGAGGCACTTGACAAAGGTCCAAAGGTGTCTTGTTCCCGAGGTCAGAATACAAAGTTTCCACCTATTTCCTACCCCACCTGGTTTTCTTCCTTTCAAAGACATTTCTTGGGGCCCTTATTGTGTGGCAGAGGGTATCCTAGAAGTACGGGAGGGAAAGTGTGTAAACTAATGGAAGGCAGCCTGGAAAACAGCTCAGCTGGGGTGATGACTCCGGCAGGCACACTACCTTAGGAGTCAGGTAACACACTTAGTCTCTTAGACTCTGTCCGTATGATGAGGCATTTCCTCCATGGTCACCAGCAGGCTGCAGCTCAGGGGAAGAGCAATACTTGCCTAGCATGCACAAGGCACACATTCACTTCCTGGGACGAACATATATACAATCACCCAGCTCAGTCCTGAAAATGTACCATAGTACAGAGGGAAGGATTTGGCTGTACTAGCGCTGAGGCCAAGCTTTCAGCTCTCAGGCAGATGCAAACAGATCCCAGTGAGCTTGAGTCCAGCTTGCCTACACAGCTAATTCCAGGACAGCCAGGACTACTGACAGAGAGAGCCTGTGGAAGAATGGGGCAGGACGGTAAGGAGTAAAGCAGATAACTCAGGAAACAAAGAGAACCACTCCCTGCTTCACCTGATGCGGGGACAGGGACGAGGCTAACTGAAGGCCAGCTGGTCTGAATTCTTCCCACGCATCAGAGTTTCTTTCCAGAGCTGTAAGACTGGGACCAGTAGAATGATGACCTATAACACTGCAGGGAGCCCTGGGTTGGGTTCCAACCTAGTGGATGGCACTTGCTTGTAATCACCAGCTCTTAGAGAGTCAGGAGAACCAGGAGTTCAAAGCCATCCTGGGCACAGTTTGAGGCACCAAGAGACTTTTTGTTGTTGTTGTTGTTGCTTGTTTGTTTGTTTTTGGATTTTTTAAAATATTTATTTATCATGTATACAATAGTCTGTCTGTGTGTATGCCTGTAGGCCAGAAGAGGGCGCCAGACTCCATTACAAATGGTTGTGAGCTACTATGTGGTTGCTGGGAATTGAACTCAGGATGTTTGGAAGAGCAGGCCATGCTCTTAACCTCTGAGCCATCTCTCCAGCCCCCCCCTTTTTTTTTTTTTTTTTTTTTTTGGATTTTTGAGACAGGGTTTCTCTGTGGTTTTGGAGCCTCTCCTGGAACTAGCTCTTGTAGAGCAGGCTGGTCTCAAACTCACAGAGATCCGCCTGCCTCTGCCTCCGGAGTGCTGGGATAAAAGGCCTGCGCCACCACCGCCCGGCTTGTTTGTTTGTTTTAAAAATCTAAGTGTGGAGTGTGGTGGTATATGCCTTTAATTGTAGCATTCAAGAGACAAAGCCAGGTGATCTCTGAGAATTCAAGGCCAGCCTGGCCTACATAGTAAGTTCCAGGCAACTCAGAGATCCATGGTGGGAACTTGTTTAAAAAACATATAAATCAGTAAGACAAACAAGAAAAAATACGTTTCTCATAGACAACACTCATGCCCTTGGTGTGTCTTCCCTTTGGAGTGTCTCTCTCTTAACTATCAAGTTTAAAGGTCACATTAAACTGTATTAGGCCTCAACTCTGCTTTTATAAAATGCATACCAAAAGAAAACATTAATCAACTTGGGAGACTGGGACTTTAAGATTATAGTAAGTTTGAGACCAATCTGAGATACGTGAGTCCTTGTCTCAAAAACAAATTACTATAACTGGATAGTCCACACACTGTTAATCCCAAAAGGTGTGAGGGCAGAGGCAGGCAGATCTCTGTGAGTTCCAGGCCAGCCTGGACTACAAAGTGAGTGCTGGGACAACTGGAGCAACATAATCTGACCCTGTCTCAAAAACAAATATACAAAATTAGTTTCTCAGCCGGGTGGTGGTGGCACACGCCTTTAATCCCAGCATTTGGGAGGCAGAGGCAAGCGGATCTCTGTGAGTTCGAGAACAGCCTGGTCTACAAAAAGCTAGTTCCAGGACAGGCTCCAAAGCCACAGAGAAACCCTGTCTCGAAAAAAAAAAAAATTAGTTTCTATTTTCAGTAAAGAGGAGGCCAGGGAAGTCAGATCTTACCTCTTCAGTTCCTCCTACTTTCATGCCCCTGAATAAAATCCTCTGGTCACTAAACAAATAGGACAAACAGGAAAAAAATGAAAGTATTACTGAGAGCTCTGTGCTGTCAGGAAACTAGTTCTGACCTCTGCAGGAACTACACTTCAAATGATAGATTTCAACTATACAAATAAATTCTTTTTTGTTTTTAAAGACAAGGTTTCTCTGTGTAGTTCTTGCTGTCCTGGAACTCTCTCTGTAGACCAGTCTGGGCTCGAAATCACTGAGATCCTCCTGCCTCTGCCTCCCAAGTGCTGGAATTAAAGGTGAGTGCCATCTGTTATGGTAAAAACAAAATGCTGCGGATTCCCTAGGGCCTTCAGGTCTCAGGCAGGGAGCTGCAGGGTGAGTGAGAGACAGATGCTCCAGGCAGAGAAAGTGGGTATTTATTTAGTGGGTTAAGGGGAGGTGGGAAGAGGCAAAAGGAAGAGCGAGAGCGAGAGAGAGAGAGAGAGAGAGAGAGAGAGAGAAACGGGGTGGGGGGAAGAAAGGAGAGGAGAGGAGCTAAGGCAGCAGCTGCCTCTTCTGGAGCTGATTCACATTCTTTCTATTTTACTTTCTCTTTTTTTTAGGTTTATTTCTTATGTATACAATGCTCTGTCTGCATGAGTGCCTGCAGGCCAGAAGAGGGCGCCAGATCTCATTACATATGAGCCACCATGTGGTTGCTGGGAACTAAATTTAGGACCTGTGCTCTTCTGAGCCATCTTTCCAGCCCTTCCTTTTTCTTATTAATTGTGTAGATTTTATCTTTTTGTTTTTTGAAACAGGGTTTCTCTGTGTAATATTCTTGACTGTCTTGAAACACCCTCTGTAGACCAATCTGGCCTCAAACTCACAGAGATCCTCCTGCCTCTGCTTCCCCAATGCTGGGATTAAATGCATGCACCACTACTGCCCTGTCAACTGGAGCTCTTAACCACTGAGCCATCTCTCTAGCCCCCATCTCTGCTTTTGAAAGGATGTGAGCTCTCAACCTGCATGCTACAACAGATTTCTCATATCCCTCTGAATCTATAAGCCAAAATCAACTTTTTCTCAAGTTGTCTTTGGTCATGGTGTTTCACAGTAACAGAAAAAAAATCACCAATTCCAACCATTACTAAAACAACACTTTAAGGGGGTTGTAGAGATGGCTCAGGAGTTAAGAGCACTGACTACTCTTCTAGAGGACCAGGGTCCAAGTCCCAGCACCCACATGGCAGCTCACAACTGTCTGTAGCTCAAGTTCTGGGAAATTGAATGCCCTTACACAGACATACATGCAGGCAAAATACGAACATACATAAAATAAAAATAAATAATTAAAAAAATTTAAAAAAAGAAAGAAAAAAATTAAATTAAAACAAGCAACACTAGACTGGATTCATACAAAGATAAATGAGTCGAAGCTTTTTTGTTAGAATACGTTTTATTTATTTGTTTGGTTGGTTTTGTTTGTTTGTTTGTTTTGAGACAGGGTTTCTCTGTGCAACAGTCCTGGCTTTCCTGGAGCTCACTTTGTAGACCGGGCTGGTCTCGAACTCACTGAGATCCTCCTGTCTTTGCCTCCCAAGTGCTTGGTTAAAGGTGTGTGCCATCATTACCCGGTTTACCTTTAATTTCTTTGACAATTCCATAAATGTATACAATTTATCTGAATCAGATTCTCCTTCAACTCTTCTCTCTGTAGACCAGGCTGGTCTTTAACTCACAGAGATCCACATGCCTCTGTTTCCCAAGTGCTGGGATTAAAGACTTAAACCACTACCACCACCCAACTCCTCTCTCTTACTCCCTCCAGACACTCACCAGTAATACCCAATACTTCAACTTACCCTTTATACCAGGCAGACCAATATCCCCTTGCCCTTCCCTCTGGAGTGCTGGGATTAAATGTTGGTAGCACCACGCTGCCTTAAGAGACTTTGGGGTGCTGAAGAGACAGCTTAGTAGGTCTTCCAGAGGACCGACCCCCAGTTTCAACTCCCAGCATCCACACTACAGCTCACGATGGTCCGGAACCCCAGTTCCAGGGGATCCAGCACACCCTGATATCAACATACATACACGCAGGCAAAACATTGATGCTCATTTTAAGAAATTTTTTTCTCTTATTGCATTTTTTTAAAGATTTATTTATTTATTATGTATACAACATTCTGCCTCGATGTATGCCCACACGTTGCCAGATACAGGTGGTTGTGAGCCACCATGTGGTTGACTGGGAATTGAACTCAAGACCTCTGGAGGAGCAGCCAGTGCTCTTAACCACTGAGCCATCTCTCCAGCCCCCCCTCTTATTGCATTTTTTATATGGCATTTATTTATTTGTGCGTTTTTTAATATTTATTTATTATGTATACAATATTCTTTCTGCCTGTATGCCTGAAGGCCAGAAGAGGGCACCAGACCTCATTTCAGATGGTTGTGAGCCACCATGTGGTTGCTGGGAATTGAACTCAGGACCTTTGGAAGAGCAGGCAATGCTCTTAACCGCTGAGCCATCTCCCCAGCCCCTTATTTGTGCGTTTATATACATGTACGTTACAGACCAGCTGGGGCCAAAGAGTTAGAGCCTAATTCAGAAACAAAGTGAACAAAACCAAGAAGAATAAAAAACAAGTGAGGAGCGCAGTGTTAGTCTAAGGTGGAAGTGCACACAATAGCTTGCTGGAAGGCAAAGTCTTTGACCAAGCACTTAAAACTAGGAGTTTAACCGGGTGGTGGTGGCGCACATCTTGGGAAGCAGAGGCAGGGGGATCTCAGTGAGTTAGAAGCCAGCCTGGTCTACAAGAGCTAGTTCCAGGACGGACAGGCTCCAGAGCTACAGAGAAACCCTGTCTCGAAAAAACAAACAAACAAACAAACCAGGAGTTCAAGACCTGTCTTTTCAAGCTTTAAGCTACCTTAATATGAGGCTGAAAGAAAAAATATCTGCTCAGGACACCCAAGACCAAGTTCTCAGCACAAAGATTTATTTGCACCAGAGGGACATAGTGCAGGGAATAAGAGACAAAGCAAGAACCCGGAGGTGGTGGCACATGCCTTGGAACCCACGCAGGAGGCAGAGACAGACAGATTTTGAGGCCAGCCTGGTCTACAGAGTGAGTTCCAGGACAAGCTCCAAAACTACAGAAAAACCCTGAATGGAGAAAAAGAGAGAGACCAAAGGCATAGGACAAGGGGGAAGGAGAAGGGAACAAGGGAGATGGGGCAGAGATATCTCTTCCTGAGGGACAAAAGACTGTCTCGTTTTTTAAAATATTTATTTATTTATTATGTATAAAATTCTGTCTCTGTGTATGTCTGCAGGCCAGAAGAGGGCACCAGACCTCATTACAGATGGTTGTGAGCCACCATGTGGTTGCCTGGAATTGAACTCAGGACCTTTGGAAGAGCAGGCAATGCTCTTAACCACTGAGCCATCTCTCCAGCCCCAAAAGATTGTCTCTTGATAGAGGGGAGACAGACTTGGCGCATAGGCAAGTAGTGGGAAACCCCTTGTTAGGATGTGAAATTTGTTGAAATGTAATTTTAATTGGGTGTTGGGCAGTGGTGGTGCACACCTTAAATCCCAGCACTTGGGAGGCAGAGGCAGGCAGATCTCTGTTAGTTCAAAGCCAGTGTGGTCTACAGAGCAAGTTCCAGGACAGGCTCCAAAGCTACAGAGAAACCCTGTCTCAAAAAATAAAACAAAACAAAATTAATTGGTGTGTTAATCAGGTGAGCCAATGGGGGCTTTTGATTGCTGGACCTTTTACTGTCAGCCTCAGGAGGAGGAAATGGTCAAATAAGGGAGATGTTGGTGGCTAGCTAGCTTTAGGGACATAGTCTAACAGCTTCTAGCAGGGCAGAGGGGATGAGGGAGAAGGGCAAGGTCTGCCAGAGCCTTGCTGCCACCTCGGGCTGGTGGGGTGGGTCCCCAGAGGACTCTTTCTTTTCTGAGATTTTTCTTCTCTAGGTTGGCCACAGTGTGAAGGGGTGCAATCTGGAATGTGAGGGAAGGCTCTCCTCCTCATCCTCCTCCGACCTAGAGACTGCTTTCAAAGACACTAGGCCAGCGGCTCTCCTCTTCTGGGCTCTCCTCAGTGGCAGATGGCAAGAAGAGGCATGCCTTTGGCACAAGCATAAAACAGATGTGGCCTAAGAAGAGAGCCTCTCCAAAGGGGTTAAATTCTAGCACAGAGAGAAGCAGGCCGGAGCTAGGCTGGAGCTGTAGGAGCAAGAAACCAGTGGGCATTTTAATAATTATTAATCCATCCACAAATTCTAGCCAGTTTTTGCCAGGTGTGGGGCATGAATATAACCCCAGCCTGAGGGTGGGGGCTGGAAGGAAGCTCAGGCAGGATTAAGGAGTGTAAACCATTCTAGGTTACTGAGCAAGATCAAGTCTCCCTCTCTAAGAAGGAGCCAGGTGTGCCTGTGATGTGTGGTGGCCTGTAACCCTAATAGCACTAGGGAGGTAGAGGCTTAGAGGTTATCCTTCCCTTAATACTGAGTTCAAGGCCAGCCTGGGATCCAGAAGACTCTGTCTCAAACACATCAAAACAAAGAAGGAAATGAACTTAAAACATGTACCAACTTATTACGGTGAGCTATATTTAGGTCAGTTACCCGGTTTTTCCTTTGTTTTGTTTTGTATCCCATGTTGACATGCCCCCCATCTCCCTGACTTATCCCTCCCCATCCCTCACCCTTCTCCATAAGGTTTCTCTACTTAGTGTAGCCCTGTCTGTTCTGGAACTTGCTCTGTAGACCAGACTGGCCTCAAACTCACAGAAATCCTCCTACTTCTGCCTCCTGAGTGCTGGGATTGCAGGTATGCACTACAACTGCCTGGCTCAATTTGTTTTTGTTTTGTTTTTTTTTGAGACAGGGTTTCTCTGTAGTTATGGACCTTTGGACCTTGTCCTGGAACTTGCTCTGTAGACCAGGCTGACCTTAAACTCATAGAGATCCACCTGCCTCTGTCTCTCAAGTACTGGGATTA
>NW_026068140.1:1573122-1579638 GCF_014885135.2 Alexandromys fortis | reverse complement strand
ACTAGCTCTGTAGACCAGGCTGGTCTCGAACTCACAGAGATCCGCCTGCCTCTGCCTCCCAAGTGCTGGGATTAAAGGCGTGTGCCACCACCGCCCGGCTCTTATTTATTCTTAAAGATAAAGATTTCACTGGGGCCTGATGGTGGTGGCGCACACCTTTAATGCCAGCACTTGGGAGGCAGAGACAGGTAGATCTCTGTGAGTTCAAGACTGGCCTGGCCTACAAAGTGAGTTCCAGGACAGGTTCCAAACCTGCAGAGAAACCTTGTCTTGAAAAACACAAAACAACAACAAAAAAATGTGTTTTTAAAAAATATTTATTTAATTAATTTATTTAATTATTATAAAAATATTTATTTATTTATTTAATATTCTGTCTGTGTGTATGTCTGCAGGCCAGAAGAGGGCTATAATGGTGGCTCATTACAGAAGGTTGTGAGCCACCATGTGGTTGCCGGGAATTGAACTCAGGACCTTTGGAAGAACAGGCAGTGCTCTTAACCACTGAGCCATCTCTCCAGCCCCAACAAAAGAAGGTTTTGCCAGATGTGGTGGCACACACCTTTAATCCCAGCACTCCAAAAACAGAGGCAGTCAGATCTCTGTGAGTTTGAAGCCAGCCTAGTCTACAAATTGAGTTCCAGAACAGCCAGGGCTGTTACACAGGGAGACCTTGTCTCAAAAAACAAACAAATAAATAAATAAATATTTTATTTTTGTGCAGGGGTGTTTTGCCTTCACATATGTATGTGCACAACATGTGTGCAAGGTGCCTACAGAGGCCAGAGAGAGCAGGAGCCCCTGAAAATGGAGAGAATGAAGCAAAGTTGGGGGAAGAGAGGAAAAGAAATCAGGCTGGAGGCAGGAAGGAAGATCTGCCTGCATCAGAGGATGGGGAGAGAGTGGGCAGGGCTTGTCTCTTAAAGTGACAGGACAGATTATTATACCAGCCTGCTTCCTTTTTCTCGTTTATTTATTTATCTATTATTATTATTAGTAGTAGTTTTTCAAGACAGTTGTTTCTCTCTGTACCTCTGGATGTCCTGGATCTCCTTCTGTAGACCAGGCGAGGCTTGAACTCCAGATCTGCCTGCCTCTGCCTCCCAACTGCTGGGATTAAAGGTGTGTGCCAACACTGCCTGGCCTGTTCTTCTCCTTTTATACAGTTGCCTGGTATTCCTTAGGGGGTAGCAGCATTCCTGGTGTCTCTGGGTTTTCATGGTGGGAATGAGATATTAAATTGAGATGCTACAGATCTTTGGGTCTTCAATTAACTCTTAATTTTCCTTTCTCCTTCTTTACAGTCACAGACAGAGCCCTGCAGCTATTTAACTCCACCCCCCAGTACCCTCCAAGGTCTGGAAGTCAACAAGGACCCTTTTGTGTCCCATTTTCAGCCATAGCAACTAAATCAATTCAATGTCCAGATCTAAAGTTCTTCTTAGTTAAGGGTCCCAACTCTTGCGGCAAAGATGTTAGATCACTAAACAGTGATTGGAAAGTAGTCTAAGATGGGGGCTTTTGAGAGTAGATACTTCCCTTGTGGTTAGTTTTGGATCCCATTTCCTGTTTTCCCAGTAACATTAGAAAGGGAAATAACACAAATGCCTGGGTATAGGATTTTAATACTGTATAGAAAGGTGTAGGGCCAAGGGAAAGAGATTTCCTCCCAGTCAAAAGAATGGAATCTGAGTTTGACCTTTGGCCATGAGTGGAGACGTGACATTCTGTCTGCTTCAAAGATTAGAATGTTAAGTAGAACCTTCTCCTTTCTTAATGGCTAATCCAGCAGGGAGACAGGCTCCAGGAAAGCTGATTCACCCAAAGACACACTAGGAAGATGGGGGAGGAATAATTATCCCTCAATGAATAATGTACCTGCACTTCCCAGAAGCCCCGCCCCGTGCAGTTGCTTGCAGAGCTTCCAGGAGGAAGTGCAGCTAAACCTGCTCAGGTTTCTCTGGGTTATAACTGCAACAGCATAGTACAGACTGGCAAGTTGGCTCAGTGAGTAAAGGCGCTTGCCTTCACACATGGTGGTCAAGCCAAGGACCACCATTGTAGGAGAGTATCAACTGTCAAAATTTGTTCTCTGATCTCCACACATACTGTGGCACTTGGGTATCTACTCTCTCGGCAATAAATATAAAGAGCAGGGCAGGAGAGATGGCTAAGAGGTTAAAGAGTACCTGCTACGAAAGCTGGGCAGTGGTGGCGCACGCCTTTAATCCCAGCACTTGGGAGGCAGACGCAGACGGATCTCTGTGAGTTCGAGGCCAGCCTGGTCTACAGAGCAAGTTCCAGGACAGGCTCCAAAGTTACAGAGAAACCCTGTCTCGGAAAAAAAAAAAAAAAAAAAAAAAAAAAAAAAAGAAAGAAAGAAAGAAAAAGAAAGCTACCTGCTACTCTACTCTTGCAGAAGGCCTGGTTAGCTTCCAATACCCACATGAGAACATACGCAATAGCTGTATACCAGTCCCAGTAAATCTAACATCCCTTTTGGGCCTCCCTGGGTACCACAGAGGAATCCGGTATTCTTACACACATGCAGGCAAACACACTAGATCTTTTTTTCTCTTTTTTGTTTTTGTTTTTTGAGACAGGGAACATATTACAACCTTAAAGCTAGGTGCAATAGTACACACCTTTAATCCCGCCACTTGGGAGACAGGAGCAAGCAGGTCTCTATGAACTCAGGGGCTTTTCAGGAGAGTCAGAGCTACATAGAGAGACCCTGTCTCAAAACAAGCAATAATCCTTTAATAGCAATTTTTAAAGTAAAAAAGGTAACATTTCCAGTTCCTTATGTATTTTTCAGATACCTAGCACAGCCTAAGTGTGTTTTCCTGACTCTCTAGAATCTCTCCCAGACTTTCAGACAATACTTCCCACGCCCACCTATGGCGTCATTTTCTCTTTCCCATCTCCCTCTTCTCAGAAGGTGCCTTTTAGCTTCTCAGCCCTAGGGTTTTTTTTTGTTTGTTTGTTTGTTTGTTTTTTCGAGGCAGGGTTTCTCTGTGGCTTTGGAGCCTGTCCTGGCACTAGCTCTGTAGACCAGGCTGGTCTCGAACTCATAGAGATCCGCCGGCCTCTGCCTCCCGAGTGCTGGGATTAAAGGTGTGCACCACCATCGCCAGGCCAGCCCTAGTTTTTGAACATCTTTTAGAATTTTTTTTTTGTTTGTTTGTTGGTGTTTTGTTTTTCGAGACAGGGTTTCGCTGTAGCTTTTAGAGCCCTTCCTGGAACTAGCTCTTGTAGACCAGGCTGGCCTTGAACTCACAGAGATTCTCCTGCCTCTGCCTCCCCAGTGCTGGGATTAAAGGCCTGTGCCACCACTGCTTGGCGGCTTGGCTATTTTCAATGACCTTGTTCTTGTGGCCTCCACATTTGCTGTACACTGGATATTAATCTAAAGTTGCCTCTGTTCCAGCTTTGTCATCTGCAAAGAGTGCTTGTTAGGGAAGGGAGTGTTCTTCCTATTGCAGCACGGCAGGGCCATGGCACACATGTAATAACGCCTGATTTTTCAAGCCCTTGGAGGTGATTTAGCCGGAGGGGGCTTATGCAGACAGAAACCTATGAGCCAGAATCTGACCTTTGCTGTCAGTGGCCTGTGGGAGCACATGTGGGTTAAAGTCTGAACTGATGTCAGTATCTGGAACACCACTGCCCATGTTAACCAGCCTCTTTTCAGCGAGGCTCTGGAACTAGCAGGGTGAGGAGACAAACCATACACCATTTTCCAGGGTAGAGATGGAGCCATTAAAGACACTAGCAGAAAGTCTGTCTGGTACTCTCCACGAGGGAACAAGAAGACCACCTCTTTAGTTGTTGTTTTTTAAGGTAGTGGTGACTGGGCTTATGGCCCTCAGGATGTTAGGACAGCATTCTGCTACAGAACCATAAGCTCAACCCTTTAAACATTTGTTTCTGAGAAAGCATCTCATAGAAGAGAGGAGAGTGGGGCTATGGTGGTGTACACCTTTAATCCAGCAACTTCTGAGGCAGAAGCAGGAGGATCTCAGAGTTTGAGTTCAGCCTACTGTACAGAGAGATTTCCAGGACAGCAAAGGCTACACAGAGAAACCCTGTTTAAAAAAAGAACAATAACAAAAAAGAGAGAAAAAGGGACTCATGTAGCCTCATGTTTTTTTTTTTCAGGATTCTACTAAAGAATCATGTTTGTTTTCGAATATTCTGGGGTATTTTATTTCAAATATGTTTATTATGTATACAGTGTTTACAGTGTTTTACCTGTGTATATGCTTGTATACCAGAAAACACCACATCTCATTCTAGCTGGTTGTGAGCCACCATGTGGTTGTCGGAATTGAACTCAAGGCCTCTGGAAAAGCAGCCAGTGCTCTTAACCTCTGACCCATCTATCTCTCTGGCCTCAGTTTTTTGTTTGTTTGTTTTTTTGGTGTTTTTTAATCTTTTATGTATTTTTTTTTTCTTTTAGATGTGGTTTCACTGCTCAGCCTTGGCTGTCCTCAAACTCACTGAAATTTTTCTGTCTAAACCTCCTTAGTACTGGGATTAAAGGCCCTTGCTTGTGGACTTGAAGGGTTAGTGCTGGCGTTAATTTAAAGGGTCATCTAGAGTTGGCAAAAAGGCTCAGTAGGTAAATGTGTCACTAACAAGCCTGTCAACCCGAGTCTGATCCTCAGGCTCTCCATGACAGAAAGAAAGAGCTGTTGTGGTATGTTTGTTTTCCCTGTGAAGATGTGTCTTTACCAAAGCATCTTTTGATTGCTTTATTGAAGAGCTGAATGGTCAACAGATAGTCCGGAAAAGGTTAGGTAGGACTTCCTGAGACAGAGAGGACTCTGGGAAAAAAAGGTGGGGTTGCCAGCCAGACACAGGGAGAAGACAGAAGTACAAGATGGAAGAGAAGTAACATTGATTACAAAAAATATGGGTTAATTTACGTTAAAAGAGTTAGGAGTAGCCGGGTGGTGGTGGCGCACGCCTTTAATACCAGCACTCGGGAGGCAGAGGCAGGCGGATCTCTGTGAGTTTGAGACCAGCCTGGTCTACAAGAGCTAGTTCCAGGACAGGCTCCAAAGCCACAGAGAAACCCTGTCAAGAAAAAAAAAAAAAAAAAAAAAAAAAAAGAAAGAAAGAAAGAAAAAGAAAGCTACCTGCTACTCTACTCTTGCAGAAGGCCTGGTTAGCTTCCAATACCCACATGAGAACATACGCAATAGCTGTATACCAGTCCCAGTAAATCTAACATCCCTTTTGGGCCTCCCTGGGTACCACAGAGGAATCCGGTATTCTTACACACATGCAGGCAAACACACTAGATCTTTTTTTCTCTTTTTTGTTTTTGTTTTTTGAGACAGGGAACATATTACAACCTTAAAGCTAGGTGCAATAGTACACACCTTTAATCCCGCCACTTGGGAGACAGGAGCAAGCAGGTCTCTATGAACTCAGGGGCTTTTCAGGAGAGTCAGAGCTACATAGAGAGACCCTGTCTCAAAACAAGCAATAATCCTTTAATAGCAATTTTTAAAGTAAAAAAGGTAACATTTCCAGTTCCTTATGTATTTTTCAGATACCTAGCACAGCCTAAGTGTGTTTTCCTGACTCTCTAGAATCTCTCCCAGACTTTCAGACAATACTTCCCACGCCCACCTATGGCGTCATTTTCTCTTTCCCATCTCCCTCTTCTCAGAAGGTGCCTTTTAGCTTCTCAGCCCTAGGGTTTTTTTTGTTTGTTTGTTTGTTTGTTTTTTCGAGGCAGGGTTTCTCTGTGGCTTTGGAGCCTGTCCTGGCACTAGCTCTGTAGACCAGGCTGGTCTCGAACTCATAGAGATCCGCCGGCCTCTGCCTCCCGAGTGCTGGGATTAAAGGTGTGCACCACCATCGCCAGGCCAGCCCTAGTTTTTGAACATCTTTTAGAATTTTTTTTTTGTTTGTTTGTTGGTGTTTTGTTTTTCGAGACAGGGTTTCGCTGTAGCTTTTAGAGCCCTTCCTGGAACTAGCTCTTGTAGACCAGGCTGGCCTTGAACTCACAGAGATTCTCCTGCCTCTGCCTCCCCAGTGCTGGGATTAAAGGCCTGTGCCACCACTGCTTGGCGGCTTGGCTATTTTCAATGACCTTGTTCTTGTGGCCTCCACATTTGCTGTACACTGGATATTAATCTAAAGTTGCCTCTGTTCCAGCTTTGTCATCTGCAAAGAGTGCTTGTTAGGGAAGGGAGTGTTCTTCCTATTGCAGCACGGCAGGGCCATGGCACACATGTAATAACGCCTGATTTTTCAAGCCCTTGGAGGTGATTTAGCCGGAGGGGGCTTATGCAGACAGAAACCTATGAGCCAGAATCTGACCTTTGCTGTCAGTGGCCTGTGGGAGCACATGTGGGTTAAAGTCTGAACTGATGTCAGTATCTGGAACACCACTGCCCATGTTAACCAGCCTCTTTTCAGCGAGGCTCTGGAACTAGCAGGGTGAGGAGACAAACCATACACCATTTTCCAGGGTAGAGATGGAGCCATTAAAGACAC
>NW_026068140.1:1563455-1573091 GCF_014885135.2 Alexandromys fortis | reverse complement strand
TTTTTTGGTTTTTCGAGACAGGGTTTCTCTGTGGCTTTGGAGCCTGTCCTGGCACTAGCTCTGTAGACCAGGCTGGTCTCGAACTCACAGAGATCCGCCTGCCTCTGCCTCCCGAGTGCTGGGATTAAAGGCGTGCACCACCATCGCCCTGCTTTTTTTGGTTTTTCGAGACAGGGTTTCTCTGTAGCTTTGGAGCCTGTCCTGGAACTTGCTCTTCTAGACCAGGCTCGCCTGGAACTCAGGTAGATCCACCTGCCTCTGCCTCCCCAGTGCTGGGATTAAAGGCGTGCACCACCACCGCCCAGTGTTTAAACTTTTCTTGAAGTCAGGTCTCACTTTGTAACCCTGGCTTGCCAGGTACTTGTTATATCTTGTTATATATGCCAGATGGGCTCAAATTTCGAGGTCCACCTGTTTCTGCTTTTCCAGTGCAGGGATTAAAGGCCTGCGACCACAATCTAGTTACTTATGTCACATTTCACAGAGTGAATATAGCTTTCTTTATGCACATTTGTAGAGAATGATGCTATAGCCCGTTCAAGAAGTGGTCAGACAGGCATGCAATTAGAGCTGGGTGTGGTAGCCACACCTTTAATCCCAGGTGGATCTCTGAATTAGAGGGTTGCCTTGTCTACAAAGTGAGTTCTAGGACAACCAGAGTTGCCTGAGCCAGTTTCAAAAATCAAAAACAAAACACCACAGGAAGATGGGAGGGGATTGGAGAGATGGCTAGTGGTTCAAAGGACATACTGCATTCAGGAAGTAGGTATTCTGATGCCCTTTTCTGGCCTCGAAGGGAACTGAACTCACATAGAAACCCATCAGCACCAGGTGTGGTGGGGCAGACCCAAGTCAAATTCTCAAGTTCCAGTCCATCCTAGTCTACAAAGTGAGACCTGGCACAATAAATAAAATCAAATCTTCAGAAATGCTGACGTAGCAGAATCAGGTCAGAGGAGAGCCTGGGTTGAGAGCAAAGGTGTAGCAGCCAGCAGCAGAGATGAATGAGCCAGCCGGGCATGTCTGGGACAGTAACGCCAGTGCCAGGCCCAGATGAGCGACAGCCTCCATAGCTGGGCCTGTAGTCCAGCTGAAGTCCCAGGACAGCAAAAATTCAGTCTTGATGCCCACAATGGGTGACAGATGACAGGCTTGTGGGACCGGGACCTGCGATCTCAATTGAGGGTATCCACTACTTTTGGGGGCTCAGGTGAGGGAGTAAGTCCTTGTGCAGGTCTTGAAAAAAAAAAAAAAGAAAACCCAAGCCAGGCGGTGGTGGCGGGCGCACGCCTTTAATCCCAGCACTCGGGAGGCAGAGGCAGGTGGATCTCTGAGTTTGAGGCCAGCCTGGTCTGCAGAATGAGTCCCCGGATAGGCTCTAAAGCTACTCAGAGAAACCATCTCGAAAGAAGAAAAAACAAAAAACAAAAAAAAAAAAAAAAAAAAAAAACAAACCCCAAGCCAAAAGTAAGTAAATACCTTCCCATTCCCACCCTCCCCCGAGGGCAAAACACCAGCAAACAGCCAAATTCTATTGACTCCGGTTGACTAGAGCCAGGGTGTCTGGAAACCTTGGAAAGACTTCGGTTTCTCCGCCAGGCGGGTGCCGCAGGCCTTTAACCCTAGCACTCGGGAGACAAAGGCAGGCGGATCTCTGTGAGTTTGAGGCCAGCCTGGTCTACAAGAGCTAGTTCCAGGACAGGCTCTAAAACTACAGTGAAACCCTGTCTGGAAAAACCAATAAATAAATAAATAAAATTAAAAAAAATAAAGGCGAGTGCCACCACACGGGGCTCCTAACTTTCAAAAACAAGGGATGCCGTAGACTCCTAGTCCAGTGAAAGACTGAAGTCTCCCGGGGATCTTTGTCCCCGGGGATAGAAATGCAAATAGTGGCCTCTCAGAGAAGGGCGTGAGTCAGTGAGTGGTGAGTCAGTGGAAGCAAACCACCAGGGCAGGAAGTCTAGAATGCTCCAGGCCGGTCCCTCCTCCCCAGCGAACTCGCTGAGGAATTCACGTGGCCATGCAAGGCCTTTCCCCTACTGGAACCACCCAGTAGTCCAGTTCTGTTCCCCGGGGCTTGTGCAAACTTCCGGAAGGAGAGCCGAGAAATCAGGTGTCCACCTCCTGCGAACTTCAGCTGGCTTTGTAAGCCCAGCGGAGGGCAGGATCTTCGGTTGGGGGGGGGGGGGAGGACCAGACGGCCCATTCCTAGCCGGAAATAGAGTGCGAGCCCCGCCCCTAGTCACCTCGCGGCCAGAGGGCTGGCTGCAAACCCCACCCCATTCTTCTGCCTGCGCAATACCCGGACGAGTTTGTTTACAAATCCAGCTCCTGTCAAGGGTGGTCCGAGAGAAGGGGAGCCACGCACGCCCCTTGGTCAGCGCCCCCGGACTTTTCTGTAGTGCGGATGGAAGGCTGGGGGTGGCTGCGCTTTCTCTCAGCCCTGAATTGGCGGAGAGGACTCCGGGCTGTTTGTTCCAGGAGAAAGAAACTGCTTCAATTTTGGTTAAAAGTGGAACTTAAAATGCTGTCAGACAGGACCTTCCCGGTTCAGGCTTCAGGGTGCAGGCTGCGGCGGCGAGAGGCTATTGAGGGCTCCTTCCCTCTAGGTGTGAGCTCCGTATTTGGGGAAGGAAAACGCTTTGATTATGTAATAGACCTAGCCAGAACCCCTGAACAGACTTTAAAAGACTTTAAAAAAAATTAAAAATTTAAAAAAATTAAAATTAAAAATTTAAAAAAATTAAAATTAAAAATTTAAAAGACTTTAAAAAATTATTGCCCCTCTTCTTGGTTCAGACCATCTCTTAGCCTTCTCCCCAGTTCCCAGCCTCCTGGAGAGCAGGCCAGGCCGTCCTCTGCCTCACTCAGTGCGGGAAGTTTGCACGATCTTTCGAGTTCTCGTGGGTGTGTGTGTACACGCCTTTATCCCCAGTGTTAAGAGTTCAACCAAGACTACATGAAGAACCCTCTCCCCCATCCCCCCATAAGCAGATGGACTGTGGAATTGAAAGCAGCTTCAGTCTTTTGCAGCGTGCCTCAAGCCTCCCTATTTGTTTTTAGCCCGTGCCAGCAACCAACGGCTTTCTATTTTCCTGCCTTAATTTTCTTTCCAATTGCTGATATGACTGCTGTTCCTGCCAACACAACCACCTCCTACCTCTCTTGTGTTTTGACACAGGGTCTTCCATACCCAGGCTTCTGACTTCGGAGGCCATCTGTGGAGTTTACACCAGGACAGCCTTCTTACACCTCTCCTCAGAAGAGGCAGTGTTTGTTTGTGGTTATACCAGAGTGCAGCTACAGAAAGAACTAGCATTGTGTGGGTTTTCGCCTCACTGTGCAGCCTTAGCTGGCCTGGATGGAACTTGCTTTGGCCTTGAATTCAGAGATTAGTGTACTGCCCTCTCTTAGAGAAGGGTTACAGCATTAAAGGTGTGTGCCACCATACCCGGTTCTGGGCTTTTAGTTTATCTATCTATCTATCTATCTATCTATCTATCTATCTATCTATCTCTCTACCTATCTTTTGTTTTTCGAAACTGGGTTTCTCTGTGTAGTCCTGGCTCTCCTGGAACTCACTTTGTAGCCCAGGCTGGTCTTGAACTTAGATCTGCCTTCCAAGTGCTGGAATTAAAGATGTATGCCACCATTGCCCAGAAGGTTTTAACTTTTTTAATGCAAGCCCTCAGGTACTTCAGGCCTGTATCTTCTCAGAATTGCCATGAACTCCAGATCCTACCTCTGACTCCCAAGGGATAAAATTACAGGCTCTATCTTGATCAGTTCATACAGGGCTATGGCCCTGACCAAGGCTTTGTGAATTCTAGATAGTGAAATTTACTGACTCTGAGCTGTGTGAACTAAATTTTTTCTTTCTTTCTACTTTTATTGGGGGCTTTCACTATGTGTAGCCTTGACTGGGCTAAATAGTCCTAGCTAACCACTTACATCTCTTAAATCAAAGGTTTGTGCTGTCACCCTGGGCCTTAAATTGTTTTCTTGACCTTGACTCCAAACACTCCCTGTCCTCAGTTTTAGAGAGCCCATCAATACCACCAGAGCCACCAGCTAACTGCAGGGCCGCATGCATGCATAGTACTAGGTACTACTCACTGTCCAGGCTAGCATGAGTCACAATGTTTCTCTCTCTCTCTCTCTCTCTCTCTCTCTCTCTCTCTCTCTCTCTCTCTCTCGACAGGGTTTCTCTGTAGCTTTGCTTTGGAGCCCATCCTGGAACTAGCTCTTGTAGACCAGGCTGGTCTCGAACTCACAGAGATCCACCTGCCTCTGCCTCCTGAGTGCTGGCATTAAAGGTGTGCGCCACCACCGCCTGGTGTGACAATGCTTCTCTGATAAGGAAACAAAGACAGCAAATACACAGAATGGGTCATTTAATGACTATTGCAAGATTGTCTACGGTCAGTTCTAGGGTTCTCATATATTCCCCGAATCCCCAGATTGAAAAACCCGATTTGTTCCCAGTCTTTTTTGCTATGACGTTCTTGCTTCTTCGGGGCTTTAGCCGTTGTCCTCTCTTCTTTCCTCCTCTCTCAATTTCTGTTTGGCTGGAGAAAAGCTTTCATTAGCCAGAATTTGCATATCCTGTAGCGCAGTTTGTCCTCCAATTCAATTTCTGTCTCTGTTTTTGGAGTCACAGTCTCACCTAGAATCAGCAAAATGTTGGTCAGGCTGGCCTTGAACTTTCAATGCTCTGTCTTTGCTGTTCCTAGCTCCCAGATGCTGGCATGACAGGGATTCATTGCTACCCAGCCTCCAATGCTCTTTTACTGTGTGTGAGTCCTAGCACTTCAGAGGCAGAAGCATGGATGCCTGGGAGGAAACCTCTAATCCCAGCACTCTGGGGCAGAAATTGTAGTAAAGCCTGAGCTACAGAGTGAGAAGGAAGCAAACAAGTTAGAATGCTGACCTCCAGCACTGCCTTCTCCCCACTCCTGGTGCCCAATACTTTACACAGCTTCACAGCTGTCAGGATCTTACTTTACAAGGATGAGTAATGGAGTCTCTTCCTTCCAGGAAGTATCTTTTCTCCAGTCTCCCTCCCCCACCAGCCTTTCCCTTTAGATTAATTACATTTATTTTATTCGGAGGAGGTGGGGAGAACAAACCCTTGTGTGTGTGTAGGTCAGAGGGCAGCTTTTGGGAATTACATTTACTTATAGGTCAGTGTGTGTAGGCAAGAGGCTGTTTTTTGAGAACTGGGCCTTCTCTTACCAAGTGGATTCCTAAGTTCATGTATTTGGTTTGGTTGGCAGGTTGGCCGGGGAACCATCTCTCTCCCTTCTCTAGACAGGGTTTCTCTGTGTAACAGCTCTTCTTGCTTTGTAGACCAGGCTGGCCTGAAACTCAGAGTCACCTACCTCCTGAATGCTGGGATTAAAGGTATGTGCCAACATTGCCTGGGTACCTGTCCAGATTATTGGTAATTTGTTTTAATATTTTCAGTGCTCCTGCTTTGAACACCAACACTCAGCAGAGAGAGAGATTGGTGACCTTTGTAAATTCAAGAACAGCTTGATTGCTAGCTGGTGGCGACAAACACCTTTAATCCCAGGACTCAGGAGGCAGAGGCAGGGGAATCTCTCTGATTTGGGGCCAACCTCCTGGTCTACAGAGCGAGTTCCAGGACAGGCTCTAAAGCTACAGAGAAACCCTGTCTCGGGGAAAAAAAAGAACAGCTCCACAAAGTAAGTTCCTGGGCTACACGAGCAGACACTGTTTTAAAACATAAGTTAAGGTTGTTTGGTTTAATCTTAAGAAAAGCGGCTCTGCCGACACAAATAACTCCAATTAGACCATATTAAAATGCTAGCGTTTAATAAATGCAGCACTCACGGATGGGCTAAGATAGCTTGGTGAGTAGAGGAGCCCACCCAAACCTCGGAGACCACTTGTTCCTTTTCCCAGAGTGAGCCTAACTACCCGGGTGTGTGTGTGTGTGTGTGTGTGTGTGTGTGTGGTGTGTGTGTGTGTGTGTGGTGTGTGTGTGTGTGTGGTCCTGACCCTCCTTGGGGGAGGGGTCAGCGCTTGGCTGGCTCTGGGAGTTGGAGTCCAGGCCAAGGCAAGTCCCTGTGGGAGAGTCAGTGCCTTTTGCTCCAGTGGCGCTCCATGGATGACTGCCAACTTATTATATTCCAGTCTCTTTGGATATAGGGGTGTGACAAGGAGCTGAGGTGATGTTTGTGAACAACAAAGGTGGTGGCACACGTCTTTAAACCCACCACTCAGGAGGCAGAGGCAGGCAGATCTCTGAGTTCAAGGCCAGCCTGGTCTACAAAGAGAGTTCCAGGACAGGTGCCAGTGGGAGGGCTGAGTGTTTCCCGAGAACAATGTACGCCAGAAGGAGAGTTGACTAACACCCACCTCCTATAGTAATAAAAGTAAGGACTCTACCCACTGAGGGGGGCAGCGAGCACTTTCTAATCCCCGCAGGGATTAAGGGAGTAAGGGAGATCTAGGCCAACCTAGGCCACCCTGTTTCCTATTCCTGTAAGACAAAGTTAAAAAAAAAGAAAAAGCCACAATGTTTCCCCTTAAAATACGTACTTCTGATATTTATTATTATTTTATTGAGACAAGGTTTCTCTGTAGCTTTGGAGTCTGTCCTGGAACTTGATCTAGTACAATAGACCAGGCTGGCCTCGAACTCACAGAGATCCGCCTGCCTCTGCCTCCAAAGTGCTGGGATTAAAGGCGTGTGCCACCACTGCGGTCTGTTATTTAATTTCGAGGCTTCCAACTCACAGAGACCTATCTGCCTGTCTCTGGTCCCCCACTCCCAGTGCTAAGTTTAAAGGCATGCACCACAACCGCCTGGCTTTATCTTAATTTTCCTTGTTTTGATACACGATCTTTTTGCATAGGATACTATTTAGACCAGGTTGGCCTCGAATTCTCAGGGATCCTCCAGTTTTTGCCTTCCTAGAATTTGCCTGGAATTAAAGGTGTGCACCACCATGCATTTATAATATTTTTCTTATAAGCTTGTCATAAGTAGTACTAACTGCCTATCTAACTGGTACATCCAGAACAGGTAAGTTATCTGCCATTTATCTCAGCAGAGGCCTGTTTCTATCATCTTCAAAGTGCTTTAAATCCAGCTGGTAATACTTCTGCATTCGGGAACGCTGAGTCGTAGATAATGCAGCGATGCTGTATTAACTACAAATGCTCCCGGTCCCTAACAAACTATCCAGGCCTTAGCCATTCAAACAAGGATAAAGGAGGCAAAATGGAGGCCAGGGAGTCAACTGCTTCGGGCAAAATCTTTAACCATCGTGATTGCAAAAGAAAGTAACTAGGTTACTGTGCTTTCTTAGGTTAAGCGGTGTTTACGAGGAAAGAGGGGAAATGGAAGTTTAGTAGGAGAGCTTCGCTCCCGGAAGTTCCTCAGCGTACGTTAGTCTCACAGAAGAGTTCTGGACAACGGAACCCTGGCCCTGGATTTGGCGCGCCTGGGAACGCTGAAGAAAATGGCTGGCGTTTGCTAGTTTCCCGAAGCCTTCCATATTGGTCAGCCCCGAACTGAGATCTGAGTGCCGTCACCAGCTCCCGGCCCGCCCGCCGCCGCAGGGCTTCCGCCCACGGGAGAGGGCGCCGCCCACCCACGCCTGCAGGGTGCGACCCCCTGGGGCGCCACACCGCGCTCGCTCGCGCCGGCTCTGACAGGCGAGGAGCGGGGATCAGCGGGAGCGCACGGCCTAACGACGGGCGCGGGACTCCGACAGGGCCAACATGGCGACGGACGCCTTTTGGCACAGCTAGGTTCCCTCCTCACGATGGGCGGCCCTAGAACGACCATTGGCCGAGCTAGGGGCGGTGCCAGGCTTCTTCCTTCCCCTCATTGGTCTCCGTATCAGAAGGGAAGCCAGGTCTCCTCTCCGCATTCCAAGTTCCAGGCTGCACCTTTTATTCGGCGTTTAATTGGCTTTCGGCTCCTGTCAATATTCGTCCTGTTCCGGCTCGTTTCAGCTGTGGTCCAATCATAACTTTCTTAACTACCCGCCTGAATTCTGATTGGTTGAGACGGCTTTCCCCCTTGCCCGTTCGGCCTATTTCTTACTCTCCACCTAAACGGACTTTGCCCAGGCATGCCCAAGAGTCTAATTGGCCGTCGTCCTGTCACTCCTACCCAGGCTCTTCCTATCCCCACCGGTCTCGGAGCCCGCCTGGCGCTTCACTGGTTGCTCTGCAAGTCGATCGTCTTCCAGTCCCGCCCATCCTCACTTCCTGGACCTTTCATTGGTTGCTAAAACTGAGAGGGCGGTCTTTCTGGGCGGACGCCGGACACGCAACTCGGCCTCACACGCCTTATCGGGGGGAACGCGTCTCTCCATTGGGCAGGCTGCCCGCCTGTCTTCCGCAAGGCCCTCCCTTCTCCCTCCCTCATTGGGCGGGGCAGCAGATAAGGGGCGGAGACTAGGCCGGGCTTGTGGCGCGCAGCTCCCTCCTCCTTACCCCCCCCTCCCTGTCCGGTCCGGGTTCGCTTGCCTCGTCAGCGTCCGCGTTTTTCCCGGCCCCCCCCAACCCCCCCGGACAGGACCCCCTTGAGCTCGCCCCTCAGCTGCCACCATGAGCGGTAAGGATGAGTCCACTCCGCGTCTAGGGGTGGGAGGGGAGTGAGGGGGCGCGCGCGAGGGCCGACCGGGCGGTCCCCGCTGTGAGGGGGGGCGGGCGGGAGGCGGCGGCGGCGGCCTTGGTCCCGCCCGGGGCGGAGGGAAGGGAGGGAGAAGGGGCAGTGGCGGGGCCTCGGAGGAGGAGGGGGGATGGGCCATCCGCCCCGGGGGAGGGGGCAGCGTGGCCTCGCCCGCCCCCTGCCCGCCCCGGCCACGGGGGACGGGCCTTACCCCCCACGACTCGGCCGGCCGCCTGAGGCTCCTCCCGTCGGGGGCTGGCGCCGCGGGGGCGGCCCGACCAGTGCAGGCCCCGCCTGAGCCAACCGCCTCCCCGGTCCGTCCTCCGGTCCCTGCCTGCCCCAGGCCCTCCCCCGCACCCCCCGTGCATTTCCCTTCCCCCATCTGACCCGCCCTTTCCACGCCCCTCACCCCGAAACCGCCCCTTCCTTCTAGGGCCCGCCCTCTCAGCCCCAAACCTGAGTTCTAAGCCCTAGACCACTTTAGTCCCTGAAGTGTGTTCAGATGTCTCCCCATCGGTACTTAGAATGTACTCTTTCTCTTTCCCTTCCTGTTTGGTTAATTTTTTTACATTTGATCTTTCCCCGTCTTTCTTCATCCTAATTTTAGCACATTTTCCATCCACCCACATGTTGGGTTCCCTCTTCCTCCCAGAATGCTTTCTTTTTTCTTTTGAGACAGGGTCTCCTTGATATTTGTTGGCTTGGAAGTTACTATGAAGACCAAGCTGTCCTCTAATTTTTAGCTATCCTCCTGCTTCTTCCTCCTGAGTCCTGGGATTACAGAGTGTGCCAACACTAGGGGCAGCTTTTTGTTATTCCTGAGACACTGCCCTTGGATTCCCTTTCTCAGAAGTGTTGTTTCTCTATCTGTAGCCCAGACAGATCTAGAACTGGTGAGCCACCCCCCTCAAGTGCTGGGATTATAGGTGTGAGTCACCATGCCTGGTTCCCAAAGCCCTTTTTTTTTTTTTTTTTTT
>NW_026068140.1:1556896-1563011 GCF_014885135.2 Alexandromys fortis | reverse complement strand
GTCAAAGCCTTATTTTAGACCTTAGGGAGGTTCACCCCTTTCTACTTTATTGTTTTGTAATTATTTTTAGACCAAGATCACTCCATGGATGAAGTGACAGCCGTGGTGAAGATTGAAAAAGGTGTTGGTGGCAGTAATGGGGGTAACGGTAATGGTGGTGGTGCGGCCTTTTCTCAGACTCGAAGCAGCAGCACAGGCAGTAGCAGCAGCAGTGGTGGCGGAGGAGGGCAGGTGAGTGATCAGTCAAAAATGGGGAAGGTGTTGAGAGGGTGTAAATATTCCTAGAAAACTCCTTAATCAAAAATGCTGGGAAGAATTATGGTATGGAAGTACACACAGAAAGATAGTTGGTCTAGAGGGTCCCCAAATTGGAAATTGGAACGATACACAAAAGTCAGCATTTTGTTTCTGGTTTTTGCTCTTTCTATGCCTGCATTGTTGCTGTTTGTCTGCTGAATACTGCCCCCTAGGCCGGCTATTGGGTGCCACTAACTCCTTTCCTCTCTTCTGGCCAGGAATCCCAGCCATCTCCTTTGGCTCTGCTGGCAGCAACCTGCAGCAGAATTGAGTCACCCAATGAGAACAGCAACAACTCCCAGGGTCCGAGTCAGTCAGGGGGCACAGGTGAACTTGACCTCACAGCCACACAACTTTCACAGGGTGCCAATGGCTGGCAGATCATCTCTTCCTCCTCTGGGGCTACCCCTACCTCAAAGGAACAGAGTGGCAACAGTACCAATGGCAGCATTGGCAGCGAGTCTTCCAAGAATCGCACAGTCTCTGGTGGGCAGTATGTTGTGGCTACTACCCCCAACTTACAAAACCAGCAAGTTCTGACAGGTCTACCTGGAGTAATGCCCAATATTCAGTATCAAGTAATCCCACAGTTCCAGACTGTTGATGGGCAGCAGCTGCAGTTTGCTGCCACTGGGGCCCAAGTGCAGCAGGATGGTTCTGGTCAAATACAGATCATACCGGGTGCAAACCAACAGATCATCACAAATAGAGGAAGTGGGGGCAACATAATTGCTGCTATGCCAAATCTACTCCAGCAGGCTGTGCCCCTCCAAGGCCTTGCTAATAATGTGCTCTCAGGACAGACTCAGTATGTGACCAATGTTCCAGTGGCCCTGAATGGGAACATCACCTTGTTACCTGTCAACAGCGTTTCTGCAGCTACCTTGACTCCCAGCTCTCAGGCAGTCACCATCAGCAGTTCTGGATCCCAGGAGAGCGGCTCACAGCCTGTCACCTCAGGGACTGCCATCAGTTCTGCCAGCTTGGTGTCATCACAAGCTAGTTCCAGTTCCTTTTTCACCAATGCCAATAGCTACTCAACAACTACTACCACCAGCAACATGGGAATTATGAACTTTACCACCAGCGGATCATCAGGGACCAGTTCTCAAGGCCAGACACCCCAAAGGGTTGGTGGGCTACAAGGATCTGATTCTCTCAACATCCAGCAGAATCAGGCATCAGGAAGCTCACTTCAAGCAAGTCAGCAAAAAGAGGGAGAGCAAAGTCAGCAGACACAGCAACAACAAATTCTTATTCAGCCTCAGTTAGTTCAAGGGGGACAAGCTCTTCAGGCCCTCCAGGCAGCACCATTGTCAGGGCAGACCTTCACAACTCAAGCTATTTCCCAGGAAACCCTCCAGAACCTCCAGCTTCAGGCTGTTCAGAACTCTGGTCCCATCATCATTCGGACACCAACAGTGGGGCCCAATGGACAGGTCAGTTGGCAGACCCTTCAGCTGCAGAATCTTCAAGTTCAGAACCCGCAAGCCCAGACAATCACCTTGGCCCCTATGCAGGGCGTTTCCTTGGGGCAGACTAGCAGCAGCAATACCACCCTTACACCCATTGCCTCAGCTGCCTCCATTCCTGCTGGCACAGTCACTGTGAATGCTGCTCAACTTTCCTCCATGCCAGGCCTCCAGACCATTAACCTCAGTGCATTGGGTACTTCAGGGATCCAGGTGCACCAGCTTCCGGGTCTGCCATTGGCTATAGCAAATGCCCCAGGTAAGACATCCATTCTTTTGCATTTATTACAAACTAATTCTAATACTTCCCTAAGACTATTGAATCTAAAGGGGGAAAGAGAACCTTCTGAGATGTTTCCTCAAGGACTAATCAATCAGGCAAGTGTAAAATGTTTTATTCAAGACATTTGGAGCTGATTAAATAGAAATTTTTTTTTTCAGTTGATCTGATGAGAAAGGAGGACTTTTTTCTTTTTTGGTTTTTCAAGACAGGGTTTCTCTGTAGCTTTGGAGCCTAACCTGGAACTAGGTTGGTCTAAAACTCGCAGAGATCCGCCTGCCTCTGCCTCCCGAGTGCTGGGATTAAAGGCATGCACCACCACCGCCCGGCTCGGTTTTACATTTTTTTTTTGGTTTTTCGAGACAGGGTTTCTCTGTGGTTTTGGAGCCTGTCTTGGAACTAGCTCTTGTAGACCAGGCTGATCTCGAACTCACAGAGATCCACCTGCCTCTGCCTCCCAAGTGCTGGGATTAAAGGCATGCGCCACCACCCCCTGGCTCGGTTTTACATTCTTAAAAGGGTGTTTTTGCAAAACAAACTGCAAACCTTGGGGATGGGCTAGTGTGCAGGAGAGTCAGAAGACCTTTTGTTCAAGCCCTTTCACTGCTGCTTAAGGGGAAACAAAACCAAAATCTAAAATTACTCTTTAACTCTAGGGTTGCATTTCTTCTCATATTCCTCCTCTGTTTCTTTTTTTTTTATTTTATGTGTATGGGTGTTTTGCATGCATGTCTGTGGGTCACATAAGTTAGTAGTGCTCTTGGGGATCAGAAAAGGGAGTCCTCAAGTACCTTGGCATCAGAGTTAGTTGGTAGCCTGCCAGGTGGGTTCTGGAATCAAACCTGGTTCCTCTGGAAGTGCAGCCAGTACTTTTTTTTTTTTTTTTTTTTTTGAGACAAGGTTTCTCTGTTCTAGCTGCCCTGGAACTCACTATATGGACCAGACTGATCTTAAACTTACAGAGATCTGCCTACCTCTGTCCTTTAAGGAAGAGGCTTATTGGCTGACAGTTTTGTGTGATTAAATGTGTTGAATATGCCACATTTTGGTGGAAAAGGCATGGCAACTGGGATAATACCTCCTTCCTTTTTTTTTTTTTGTTTTTTTTTTTTGAGACAGGGTTTCTCTGTAGTTTTGGAGCCTGTCCTGGAACTAGCTCCTGTAGACCAGGCTGGTCTCGAACTTGACAGAGATCTGCCTGCCTCTGTCTCCCGAGTGCTGGGATTAAAGGTGTGCACTACCACTGCCTCGCTAGTACCTCCTTCCTTCCTTTAGTGACAGGAGTAGGAGGCAAGCAACTCCTCACATCTTGATTCAGGAAACTAGATCAATGGCCTTCTTTTGCTCTATGGACCACATAGGTTACAGAATGTGATGATTCAGTTTGAACAGTTTTCTCATGGGTTGTAACTCATAATTGAGGGGAAAAGACTTACTAGATTCCAGAAAGTTTTTTTCTTTCTTTTTTTTCCTAAAATTTTACTTAAGCATATGTGTTTCTGTCTGTATGTTCATGCAGTTTGGATGAATGGGTGCTCCAGGAGGCTGGAAGGGGTCATCAGATTCCCTGGGACTGGAATTCCAGGTGTTTTTGAGCCACCTGGTGTGGGGTGCTGGGATCCCAACACTTGTCCTCTGGAAGAGAAGCCAGTGCTTTTAACCATTAAGCTATCTCTCCAGCCCTCAGAAAGATTTTCAACAAGATGAGTTTCTGTTCTTTGTGTTTTTGTATTGTTTTGTTTGTTCATTTGTTTGAGGCAGGATCTCAATAAGTAACCCTGGTTGTCCCGGAACTCAACTTTGACCAGGCTGACCTTGAATTTAACAGAGATTCGGTGGCCTGTCTAGGCCTCCTAGTGTTGGGATTAGAGGTGTGCACCAGCATACCCGACTTCCCTTGTTAGCCTTTATCACCCTACCTTCTGTGCAAACTGAGTCACCATTGGCTAGATAGATGTGGTGACCCATTCTTGTAATTCCTCTACTTGGGAAACTGAGGAGAAGAATCGTGAGTTCAGAGGCCTGGCAGTGGTAACAGAAGACTTGGGAAGTAGAGGCAGAGGCAGGTGGATCTCTTGAGTCTGAGGCTAGTCTGGTTTACAGAGAGTGTTCCAGGACAGCCAGGGCTACACAGAAAAACTCTGTCTCATACATTACTTTCTCTGCCAAAACAAACAAAAGAAACACCCACACAGACACACACACACAATCAGGCTAGCTAGCTAGCTGCTGGCTGTGTGGGGAGGCTCTGTTTCAGAAACAATACAAAAAAACCATGAAAACCAACAAAATGATTTTAGAAAGCCAAAAATCAGAACCATAAAGTAAAAATGAAAGCCTTTTTAGAATTTGTTATTTTAATATACATCGTGAGTCTAGTGTATATCCTTGTCAGGGGAGGATGAGGCAGGAGGATCAGTGCCAGTTTATCATCCATAAACAAGTTAAAAAATTTATCATGTAGATCAACATGGAACTAATATATTTTGGGGGAATTAAACTCGGGGGCTTTGGTTTTTTTTAGGGGGAGGGGTTTTCTGTAGATAGGGTTTCTCTGTAATTCTGTCTGAACTGGAACTCCCTCTGTAGAGGATGCTGGCCTCAAACTCAGAGCTCCACCTGCTTCTGCCTCCACCAGCAGTGCACAGGTTCTTACTCTGCAGCCCAGGCTAACATCATTTATATGTGTAAGCCACTTACACTATAATTAATCTATAATAAAATACAGTAAAAAAATACAGAAAAGCTGGGCAGTGGTGGCCCACATCTTTAATTCCCAGCACTCGGGAGGTAGAGGCTGGCTGATCTCTTGAGTTTGAGGCCAGCCTTGTCTACAGGAACAAGTTACAGGATAGGCTTCAGGGCTACAGAGAAAGCCTGTCACAAACAACAAAACAAAAAAACTCACCCTATAGACCAGGCTGGCCTCCAGTTTACAGAGATCCACATGCTTCTGCCTCCCAAGTGATGAGATTAAAGACGTGTGCCACCACCACCTGACTCCACTGTTGGATGTTCAGTAGGGTTTCTCTGTGTAGCTTGAGCTGTCCTGGAACTTGCTTTGTAGACCAGGCTGGCCTCAAACTCAAAGAGCTCTGCCTGTCTCTGTCTCTGGAGTGCTGGGATTAAAGGCATGCACCTCCAACAACTGCTAGCTAAAATTTAATGAGGGTAAGTTTTATAAAAGCTGAGTTCAACAGCCTAGAAAATGAGACTCTCAGTAGTTAGTTTATACCAGCATGCTTGCTTTCTCTTTGATTATGAGTTTTATTTAGGAGTTTCAATATTTAGAGGAGAGCAAGATCTTGGAATTGTTCCAACTAGTTAGTAATTTGGATCTTTGCCATTTCTAAGAGGTTTGTTGTAATTTAGGCTCTTGAGAGGAGTTATGAGACATTTCCAGTCATACTTTGGGGGAAGTTTGCCATTTAATATGTCATAAGTTAGGGCTACCTAGTTGCTATTGATGGTCTTGAACTCTACAAACTGTGTGGTGTATGTAATATATCGGCAGTTTGACATTAACAGATAAGAGAATGAGATACTGAAACCTTAAAGTCATCTGTGTGGAGGTCAGGACAGCTTCATGGAATTCGCTTCCACTTTTAAGTAAGCTCCAGGTGGTGAACTTAGGTGGCTTCAGATATTGAATTCAGGTGACCAGGCTCGCTCAACAAGCACCTTTACTTTGGAGCCATCTGGTTGACTCGAAAAGTTGTTTTTAAGTCAAGAATTGTTTTCTTCATTAACATGCTTTTGAAGACACATGTGATCAATTTTTTTTGCCCCTAAAGATGTGATCTCTCACTGTGTAGCTGAAGGGCTCCTTGAACTTGTGATCTTTTTAACTTGCACCTCTAGATGTTCACTGCCGCTCTGGGTTTTACTAGGTGCTGCTGGCATTGAGTCTCAAGTGCCAGCTAAGCACTCTACCAACTGAGCTACATTCCTAGCTCATAAATTACGTTGTTGTTGTTAAACTGGTCATAATTTTGTAATCCCCCTCCTTTTTTCCTTTCTCCCTCTCTCTCCTTCCTTCCTTCCTTCCTTCCTTCCTTCCTTCCTT
>NW_026068140.1:1545160-1546241 GCF_014885135.2 Alexandromys fortis | reverse complement strand
TTCTTTCCTTTCTGATTTACCATGTATACCCTGTTCTGCATGCACACCAGAAGAGGGCACCAGATCTCATTACAGATGGTTGTGAGCCACAATGTGGTTCTGGGAATTGAATTCAGGACCTCTGAAAGAACAGCTCTTAACGGTTGTTAAGTGCTCTTAACGGTTGGAACTATCTCTCAAGCCCTCCTTTTTCTTCTTAATTGAGTAGATTTTATGTTTTTGTTTTTTGGAACAGGGTTTCTTTGTATAATATTCTTGGCTGTCCTAGAACACCATCTATAGATCAGGCTGGCCTCAAACTTACAGAAATCCTCCTGCCTCTGCCTGCCAAGTATTGGGATTAAAGTGGTGTGCCACTACCATTTGGCTATATTTTATCTTAAAAGGTATAGTTTCCTAGAGACTAGCTTCAGTTGCTACAAAATACTTTACTCTCTTTTCTGATACAGTATTACTTTTGGACTAGAGAACTCAATCATTAACAGTACTCTTCAAAGTACAGTGTAGGAGAAAACTGCATATGAAACAATTTTAATTTTCTAAGATGAGGTAGCCTTAGAAACTATAGCTTTGGGCCAAGTTTGGTGGTTCATACCTTTAATTGCAGTATTCTAGAGGCAGAGGCAGGCTAATCTTTTAGTTGGAGGTCAAACTAGATTTATATAATACAAGCTATATACACGATGAGACTCCGTCTTTAAAGAAAAAGCCTGCTGGTGGAGGTGCACATCTTAAATGTCAGCACTTGGGAGTCAGAGGCCTACGGATCTCTGAGTTTGAGGCTAGTCTGGTCTATAGAGGGAATTCCAGGACAGCCAAAGCTACATAGAGAAACCCTGGCTTGGAAGAGAGAGAGGGAGGGAGGGAGGGAGAGAGGGAGGCAGGCACGTGCCCTAGGTGGTGATGGCACAGACCTTTAATCCTAGCACTTGGAAGGCAGAGGCAGGAGGCTATGAACACCTTTGAACACATGTCCTTGTGGCACGATTGATCATCCTTTGAACCAAAAGTGGTTTTACTGGGTCTTTTTTTTTTTTTTTTTAAGTATTTATTTATTATGTATACAATATTCTTTCTGTGT
>NW_026068140.1:1541540-1544494 GCF_014885135.2 Alexandromys fortis | reverse complement strand
CCACTTTCTCTTCTATAAGGTTCAGTGTGGCTGGCTTTATGTTGAGGTCTTTGATCCATTTGGACTTGAGTTTTGTGCATGGTAATAGATATGGGTCTATTTTCATTGTTCTACATGTTGATATCCCGTTATGCCAGCATCACTTGTTAAATATGCTTTCTTTTTTCCATTTGATATTTTTTGCTTCTTTATCAAAGATCAGGTGTTTGAAGATGTGTGGATTGATATCTGAGTCTTCTATTCGGTTCCATTGGTCCTCCTGTCTGTTCTTATGCCAATACCAGTCTGTTTTCATTACTGTAGCTCTGTAGTAGAGTTTGAAGTCAGGGATTGTGATGCCTCCAGAAGTTTTTTTATTGCCGAGGATTGTTTTGGCTATCCTGGTTTTTTTTGTTGTTGTTGTTTTTTTTTTGCTTTTCCAAAAGAAGTTGAGTACTTTTCTTTTGAGGTCTTTGAAGGATTTTGCTGGGATTTTTTTTTTAATATTTATTTATTATGTATACAATATTCTGTCTGTGTGTATGTCTGCAGGCCAGAAGAGGGCACCAGGCCTCAATACAGATGGTTGTGAGCCACCATGTGGTTGCTGGGAATCGAACTCAGGACCTTTGGAAGAGCAGGCAATGCTTTTAACCCCTGAGCCATCTCTCCAGCCCTTTGCTGTGATTTTGATGGGCATCCTTTTTCTGTTTTAATCAATATGTTTGTCTTTTTATCGGTACCCTTGTCTGTCATTTTGTATTCTTAATTTGCAAATCTCTCCCCCTCAGCCCCTGTTAAACACTGAAAACTTGTCTTGGGTGTGCATAGGGACAGCTTTGAGAAATTGAGTTTGGTTGACTTCTTGGGAGTTCTAATAAAGAATGCAGAGCTGGGCTTTGGCATGAGAATAGAGCGGACTATCCTGATGTCTGTAATTCACTCAAAGAAAGCTTCAGGCACTAAAAATAAAAATTGTACATGTGCTAATTTTTACTGGGGTAAAGAGAATGTTTTGTCTACAGTTAAGTTGGATGTGATGCTGGCATTGATTTGCCAGTAGACTCACTAAAATTGGGGTCAGATTGCTGAGACCTAATTTGTTTAAAAAGAAAAGAAGTTGTGTTTTCAACTAGTGCATTTGAAGAGGTCATTGTTTAGTTTGTAAAAATGTTTTTTACTTTTTTTCTCCCCAGAAATTGAGTATTAATTTGTTGCTTTTACTGGCTTGAGACTCATTATGTAGTTCAGGCTGGCTTCAAACTTGTGACAATCCTTCTACCTCAGTCAGTGAGTGTTGGGATTACAGATATGAGCATCCTCGATCAGCCAGAGATAGCATTTTTATGTAAAAAGTCTTTTGAGAAATATTTCTATTTAAAAATAATATAGTTTATCAAATGAAACATGTTTCTGAATCTTTTCCTATAATAATACGCTTTTTGTTTTGGTTTTTTGGTCTTTAGAGAGTTTCTCTGTAGCTTTGGAGCCTGTCCTGGAACTTGCTATGTAGACCAGGCTGGCCTCAAACTCACAGAGATCCTCCTGCCTCTGCCTCCCAAGTGCCGGGATTAAAAGCGGGCACCGGGGCTGGAGAGATGGCTCAGTGGTTAAGAGCATTGCCTGCTCTTCCAAAGGTCCTGAGTTCAATTCCCAGCAACCACATGGTGGCTCACAACCATCTGTAATGAGGTCTGGTGCCCGCTTCTGGCCTGCAGGCATACATGTAGAAATTGTATAGATAATAAATAAATAAATATTAAAAGTGGGCACCATCGGCAATACTACACTTTTTTATTAGAGTGATATTTCTTATTAAATGGTGACTTCTGTTTAAATAGAATAGTTCTTTAAATCTAAGTACTTTTATTGTTTTGAAACTCAGGGATATGAGAATACAGTCTTCAATTGTTCCTATTCATTCCAATGTTTTTTTTTTTTTAATAACATCATTGTTAAGTCATGCTGTGCTTTGCATGTAGTATGGCCATTTTAACTCAGTTAAGTGAGTAGAGATGTGGTAGCACCAGCGTTCAATCCAAAGCACTTGGGAGGCAGGAGGATTTTGAGTTCAAAGCCATCTTCAGGGGCTGGAGAGATGACTCAGAGGTTGGGAGCACTGGCTTCTCTTCCTGAGGTTCTGAGTTCACTTCCCAGCGACTACTTGGTGGCTCAAGGACATCATTGATGAGATCTGGTGCCTTCTTCTGGCAAGCAGGTAGAACATTATATACATAATAAACAAATCTTTAATAACATCTTCAGCTGAGTTGTTAGAGGCCAACCCCTG
Organism: Alexandromys fortis; assembly: GCF_014885135.2. Classification (NCBI taxonomy): domain Eukaryota; kingdom Metazoa; phylum Chordata; class Mammalia; order Rodentia; family Cricetidae; genus Alexandromys; species Alexandromys fortis. The sequence goes on along the minus strand of NW_026068140.1, from coordinate 1,542,225 downwards.
TTTTCTTTCTTTCTTTTTTTTTTTTTTTTTCTTCTTCGAGACAGGGTTTCTCTGTGGTTTTGGAGCCTGTCCTGGAACTAGCTCTTTTAGGCAAGGCTGGCCTCGAACTCACCGAGATCCGCCAGCCTCTGCCAGTGCTGGGATTAAAGGCGCGTGCCACCACCACCTGTCCAACCCCTGTTTTCAACAACAACAAACTAAACAAATCCCTGAATAGAATCTTCCTTTTTGAAGACCAGAAAATGTTTGTTTTTTCTGTACTCTCCTCTTCCCTTTTATTTCCAGGGTAACACAGGTTGGCCTCTTAACTGTGTAGTTCTAACTGAACTTCAGCTCCTGATCCAAGGGCCTCTACTTCTCAAGTTGCTGTGATTATAGGTGTGATCTTAACACCTAATGAAAACTGTTTCTGTGTAAAGCTTTTTTTTTTCTTTTTTAATTTATTTTTATTTTATGTGCTCAAGTGTTTTGTATGTTTGTGTGAGGGTGTCAGATTCCCTGGAACTACAGTTACAGATAGATGCACGCTGCTATGTGGGTGATGAGAATTGAACTCAGATCCTCTAAAAGGAGCTGTCAGTGCTCTTAACCTGGGAGCTGTCTCTCCAGCCCCCTTTTATAAAGCTATTAAGTGAACCTTGGAGAATTGGTTACAAATCTGGATTATAACTTGATTTTTTTTTTT
>NW_026068140.1:1517176-1540604 GCF_014885135.2 Alexandromys fortis | reverse complement strand
AAAAAAAAAAAAACGGGGCTGGAGAGATGGCTCAGAGGTTAAGAGCATTGCCTGCTCTTCCAAAGGTCCTGCGTTCAATTCCCAGCAACCACATGGTGGCTCACAACCATCTGTAATGGGGTCTGGTGCCCTCTTCTGGCCTGCAGACATACACACAGGCATAATATTGCATACATAATAAATAAATAAATAAATGAATGAATGGATGAATAAATGAATAAATAAATATTTAAAAAAAACCCCAAAGTATGTGTGTGAGTGTGAGAGAGAGGAGGAAATTTACATTTCTATCTTTCTTATCTTTGTCCTCTTCTTACTTACTATTGAACATGAAAATCTAAGTTACTTATTTTTTTGTTTGAGTCCTTGCTCTCTCTTTTAACGAATTACTTTATTTTATGTGTATTGGTGTTTTTCCTGCGTGTATATCTGTGTGAAGTTGCTAGATATCCTGGAACTGGAGTTAAAGTTACAGACAGTTGTGAGCTGCCATGTGGGTGCGGGATTGAACCTGGGTCCTCTGGAAGAGCAGCCAGTGCTCTTAACCACTGAGGCAACTCTCTAGCCTCTTGTTTATTTATATTGAGGCTTGGTCTCCTCATAGCCCTGGCTGTCCTGGAACTCACTCTGTAGGCCAGGCTGGCCTCTTTATTCAGTGATCTCTTTGCCTTTTCCCCTAGTGTGCTGGGATTAAAGGCATATGCCATCACTGTCCAGTTTTGTTTTTGTTTTTTAATGTGTATGGGTGTTTTGCCTGAATGTATGTCTGTGCACTTACATGCCTGGTGCACACATAGGTCAGAAAAGGATGTCGGATCCCTCAGAATTTGGAGTTTCTGATGGTTGTGAGCTGCCGTGTATGAGCTGGGAATTGAACACAGGTCCTCTGGAAGTGCAGTCAGTGTTCTTAGCCACCGAGCCATCTCGACTCCCTTTGACTCTTCTTATATTATTATTATTATTTTTTTTTTGACACTGGGTCTCATGTAGTCCAGACTAGCCTTAAATTCACTACGTAGCTCATAAAGACCTTGAACTTTGTGTGTATGTGTTAAGTGTACCTGCTCTTCCATGCAGGTTCGCGTGCTCACGCGTCTCAGTTGTCTTTATCTCTGTTAGCCATAGGGCTTTAAGGCAGGGTCTTTTTCTGAACTAGAAATTAACATTTTCAGTTAAGCTGGCTGGCTGCTTGACCATTTTATTCCCTGCCCTCCCTCCCCCCATGCTAGGGCTAGGAGCACAAGCATGTGTAGTCATGCAGAGCTGTCATAAGGGTACTGGAGATTTGAACTCATGTTTACATAATAAACTCTTTTACCTAGTGAACTATCTTTCTAGCCAGGAAGAACAGCCAGTGCTGTTAACTGCTTTTCCTAACTTTTGAGGCTGTCTCATAGCCTAGCCTTGATATAGCAAAGGATGACCTTGATCCACCTGCCCCCAAGTGTGTACCACCACTGATTGTAGGTGTCTAGACTGTTCTGAGTGGTTTTGTTTGTTTGTTTTGTTGTTGTTGTTTCCAGACAGTGTCCAGGAGCTTACTCCTTAGACCATGCTGACCTCGAACTCCTCGAGATCCACCTGCTGCCTCTGCCTCCCAAGTGCTGGGAATAAAGGTGTGCCCACCACCGCCCTGCCTGAAGTGTTTATCCTTGTTTTTGAGACTGTATTTCACGCTATAGCCCAGGCTGGCCTCTATATTCTATTTCACCTTCCTGAATGCTAGAATCAGAATCATGAGCCCACATGAAGCAGCGTACGTTTCACATTCTTCTTTAATTTTTGAGACAGAATCTTACTATGTAGTGGAGCCCGGAATGCACTGTGTAAACCAGACTGGTCTGAAACCCATGGGGATCTGCCTGCCTCTGCTTGAGATTAAAGGCATGCTCCATCAGGCCTGATTTATATAATATATAAATATATATTATATAATTATAATTTTGGGGGGGTTGAAGACAGGATTTCACTGTATAGTTTCGAAGTCTTTCTTGGAATTCTCTCAGTAGACCAGGCTGGCCTTGAATTCATCAGAGATTCATCTAACTCTGCCTCCCCCAAGTGCTGGGATTAAAGGCATGATCCATCACTGCCCAGTTTTTATTTTTATTCATTTACTTCTTTTGAGATAGGGTTTCTCTGTGTATACCTAACTGTCCTGGAAGTCACTCTCTAGAGTGGACTGACCCCAGCCTTAGAGATCCAGCTGCCTCTGCCTCAGGAGTGCTGAGATTAAAGGTGTGAACCAATACGCTTGGCCCCTTTTCCTTCCTTCCTTCCTTCCTTCCTTCCTTCCTTCCTTCCTTCCTTCCTTCCTTCCTTCCTTCCTTCCTTTTTGTTTTGCACTTTTTTGTTTTGGTTTTTTTTTTGAGACAGGGTGTCTCTTTGGAGCCTCTCCTGGAACCAACTCTTGTAGACCAGGCTGGCCTCGAACTCAAGGAGATCAGCCTGCCTCCGCCTCCCAAATGCTGGCATTGAATTCTTCATGTGGCAGAGACCTCAGACTGACCATATTCCTGCCACTGCACTTTCTGACTGGAATTAGGCATTTAGCATCATGACCTTTCTAATCTGTACCTTTTGATTCATAATGAATGGCAAAACTCAAGCCTTAGCAGGGAACATTACCAACGCTGATAGGGAACATTATCAGAACTGAAATTAATATTTAGATTTGATGGAGAGACTTCCAAAATATCTTCTATTTTCCTAAATTTTGTGCAGATTTCTCTTTTCTCCTTTTCGTCTTAAACCTATGGAAGAGGGTGGTATAATACTTAGTCACAGTGACATCTAGTGGTGAAAGCCATTAATACTGTTTTACTGATTGCGTAGCTCTACCCATTTTCAGAGGCAGTTTTTTTGTTTGTTTGATTTGTTTTGTTTTTTGAGACAGGGTTTCTCTGTAGCTTTGGAGCCTGTCCTGGAATTCGCTCTTGTAGACCAGGCTGGCCTCAAACTCAGCAGAGATCCACTTGCCTCCGCATCCCAAGAGCTGTGATTAAAGGCTTGCGCCACAACCGCCTAACTGGAGTTACAGACAGTTGTGAGCAGTTACTACACTTTTCTGTTGGTCCATTTTTCCAACTCACATGTCTAGCTTCTTTCTCCCTAGGATGCCCAGTGTTTTCTTCTTGCTTTCCCCAGAGCGCTATGTTTGGTCTGCCATATATCCTTAACCCTTTCATATTTGGGGTCGGGGGAGGTTCTCATTAAGTTGCCCACGTTATATTCTGATCTCTCAGGCATCCCAAATGCATGCAATACATTTATAGATATAAATGAATCTAAAATAAAATACCTTTATCAAAGTGCTGTAGACAAGTCTGTAGGTCATTTTCTTGATTAATGCTTGTTACGAGGACCCAGCATACTGGGAACTGGGTCTCTCCTGGGTAGGTGGTCCTAGATGGTGTAAGAAACCAGAATAAGCCAGTCCTGCCTCTTGGTTCTTGCCAAAATTTCCTGTTCTGGTTTCCCTTGTGATGACATAAGAGTGGTAAGGTGAGATAAACCATTTGTTTCCCTTGTTGTTTTGTTTTGTTGTTGTTTTTTTTGCTTTTGTTTTGTTGTTGTTGTTATTATTTTGGACGTGGTACTTATCACAGTGAGGTGACAGATAGGAAACTAGCCTTTGGATGGTAGAATGCTTGAGTACTGTGTGGAGGCCCTCGGCTCAGTTCCTAGAATGGTGATTTGTTTTGTTTTATAGTTACTGACATTTTAATTTCATCATGCTTTAGTAATTCCTAAAGTTTTGACTCTTAGTGATCTCTTGGAAGATCATGGGTTTAGCCACACTTTACTCTGAAGAAACTGAAAAGATCTGTCATTTGTAGTTGTTTCAGAAATTGATGCTAGAGGCAGCAACTGGGTTTGCCCAAAACTGTCATTAAACTGCTTCTGGTTTCCTAGTTATTTTCATCACAGGAAGGCCAATCTTTAATTTATCTCATTGCTTAAGTAGCACCATGTTTTAAGATTGAACTGTTCCTTTCTAAAACTATTATTAAAGGGGTTGGGAACAAATTCCAATATGATGTTGATGTCATGTAAGCCTTTGTATTTTACATGGGTATTAATCTTTAGCCAAGGTTAGCCTGTAACTACTATGTAAACTTAAATCTGTAGTCCTTTGGTAATCCCTTAGGAAGTTTAAATTTTTATTTTTTTAATTAATTTTATTTATTTGTTTGTTTGTTTATTTATTTATTTATTTATTTTTTCAAGACAGGGTTTCTCTGTGATTTTGGAGCGTGTCCTGGAACTAGCTCTTGTAGACCAGGCTCGAACTCACAGAGATCCACCTGCCTCTGCCTCCCAAGTGCTGGGATTAAAGGCGTGCGCCACCACCGCCCAGCCCTAATTTTATTTTTAATTTAACAATTTGGGAGCTTGAGTCAGAAGATTGCTTGAGCCTAGGAGTTTAAGGCCAACCCGGGCAAATATAGCGAGACCTTATGTCATATTTTAAGAAAAGATCTTGAAGAAATGTTGCCATATGGGCCAGTGAGATGGCTCAGCAGGTAGAGGCACTTGATGTTCTCTTCACCCCCAGTCCCTGGCATCCATTTACTCAGAGTCTGGAATGTTCTGATAAAAGTTCTACCCCAAGCCTCCTCCCCAAACCCTGCTGCATCTCAGAAAGCCCACCAAACTATTTCCCCTTCTCAAGAGATGCTCAAGACCACTCCCACAGGGTACTTAAACTGCTCCCCAGTTTTCTGATCTTCCTTTCCTGTCTCCTCTCTGGAGGGCTAGAAAATCATCTGGGAGCATTATATCCATTAAACCTGGCTTTTTCTAATTTGGTTTTGGATTGTTGCATCAGTGGAGAGGCTTTTTGGGGTGCAGAAACTTTTCACTTGAAACTGATATGGTGGAAGAGAACCGATTTCTACAAGTTGTCCTCTGGCTTGGACAATCACACTGAAGAAGGAACTGTAATGAAAAGTTGGTGCTATGAATGTGATGTCTGTGAGGTTCTGTAGCTCTCTGTCCTACCCACTGCATCTTGAACCTTTTTATTTCAGGTGATCATGGCACTCAGCTTGGCCTCCATGGATCTGGTGGTGATGGGATGCATGATGAGACAGCAGGTGGAGAAGGAGAGAACAGTCCTGATCCCCAGCCCCAAGCTGGTCGGAGGACTCGGAGGGAAGCATGTACATGCCCCTACTGTAAAGACAGTGAAGGAAGGTGAGTTCATTTATTTTTGTTGTTTTTTTTGTTTTTCTTTTTTTTTTTTTTTTTTTTTTTTTTTTTTTTTTTTTTTTGGTTTTTATGGACAGGGTTTCACTGTTTAGCTCTGGCTGTCCTGGAAGTAGCTCTCTGTAGACCAGGCTGGTCTTGAATTCATATTGATCCACCTGTCTCTGCCTCCTGAGTGCTGGGATTAAAGGTATGTGCCACCACCCGGCTAAACCTACTTCTTTTTTTAAAAAATAATTTATTATTTTATGTGCATTGGTGCTCTGCTTGTATAAATGTCTGTGTGAGGGGTGTCAGATCTTGGGGTTACAGACAGTTGTGAGCTGCCATGTGGGTGCTGGGAATTGAACCCAGGTCCTTTGGAAGATCAGTCAGTGCTCTTAACCACTGAGCCATCTCCCTAGCCCTAAACCTATTTCTTGTAATGATTTTTTTTTTTTTTTACAGTAGCTTTAGGAAAATTACACGTTTTCACAGTTATGTTATCACTCAAAAAGACAATACTTTTTCCAGGTGCTTTTTGTTTTTATTGTTCACTTTCTCTCAAGTCAGTGTTTCTCTGTGTAGCCCTTACTGTTTTTGTTGGCTGGTCTTGTTTGAACTCAGAGTACTGCCTGCCTCTGTTTCTGCCTTCCAAGTGCTGGGATTAAAGGTGTATACCACTATCGTCCATCTCTTACTAAAGATGTAATATTTTTCTACCAGGATTTTTCTTTCATTTAATTTGTTTTTGTTTTGTTTTTTGAGACAGGCTTTCTTTGTAGCTTGGAGCCTGTCCTGGAACTAGCTCTGTAGACCAGGCTGGCCTCGAACTCACAAAGATCCACCTGCCTCTGCCTCCCGAGTGAATGCTGGGATTAAAGGAAAGGTGTGCACCACCACAGCCCGGCTTTAAATTTTTTCCTTAAAGATTTACTCATCTTTGTTTTTTGTTTCTGAGTGTTTCTTGCATGTGTGTATGTATGCCTTGTGCATGCAGGTACTACCTATGGAACCCAGGAGAGGGCATCTAATTCCTTGAAAAAATTAATTTACTATGCAGTGTACCATAGTATACATGTAAAGTTGGGGGATCACTTGAGGAAGCTGTTCTGGGGATTGAATTTAGTGTCAGACTTGGTGGCAAGTACCTATACTTGCTGAGCCAACTTGATGCCTCCTGAACATAACTAGCAGCTGGTACAAGCCTTTAATAGCTTTAAGAGTTACTTTGTCCTCCTCGTAGTCAGTGTATCTAGAGAGTCATTTAGTCTTCATAAGTCCCTTAGAAAGATCTGTTAGAAGTTTTGTCCCAAAGTGACTCATGCTTGTAATCCCAGCACTCAGGAGACTGGGATAGGAAGATTACTTGAGAGTTCCAGGCTAGTTTGAGTACCAGTCTGAGACTCTACCTTAAACAAACAGCTTCTAGCCCAGTAAAATCAGCATTCATACACACACACAGTACCAAAACAAAATAGCTTGTTTTCTGTACTATACCCTGTGTTTCAGGAAAAGCAACAGAGCAGATAGTTCTTGTCATTGGTGCCTGTCCTGGAACTCTAGCTCTTGTAGACCAGGCTGGTCTTGAACTCACAGAGATCCGCCTGCCTCTGCTTCCCAAGTGCTGGGATTAAAGGTGTGCGCCACCACCGCCCGGCTTTGCTTGTCTGTCTTTTGAGATAGTATTTTGCTCTGTATCACTGGCTGGTATGGAACTATATAACTCCATCTAACTTCAAACTTAAGGCTTTACTCTTTCAGAACTGGAATTCTAGGTATGCAGCTCCACTCCTGGCTGACTTGCAGCTTTTTGGTATTGTTGAAAAAAGATCTCACTGTGTAGCTCTGGGTAGCCTGGAACTCAGTATGTACCGGGCCAGACTCAAACACACAGAAGTCTACTTTTCTCTACTTCTTGATCACCACAGTTGATGAAGTTGACGAAAGGTCTCTCTTTGGGTTTTTTTTTTTTTTTTTTCCCTGAGTTACTCTGTAGCTTTGGAGCCTGTCCTGGAACTTGATTTGTAGACCAGGATGGCCTCAGACTCTCAGAGATCCACTTACCTCTGCTCCAGAGTGCTGGGGTTAAAGGAGTGCACCACCATCACCTGGCAATTTATGTCTCCTTAAAACCCCAAATAAATCCCTCTTAGAACTCTTCTTGGTGCCCACAAATGGATTATACATACAACCCAACAAACCTGCCTTAGCAAAGACTGTAGAACTTTTCTAGCATAGTTTGAGATTTGAAGACAGACAGGGTCTTGATGTGTTACCTGATAAGGCCTCTGGGCTGAAGTAGTCCTCCTTTGGTCCCCCACATAGCTAGGATTACAGACATGCAACAGCACCTGCCTGTTTGTTTTCCATTCTTGTAAGTTTTATCTACCAATTCTCCTTTCTCCATTAAATTTCTGATACTGTGGTTGGCAGGCAGCTCAGTGGGTAAGAGGACTTGCTATGAAAATTAGGGGACCTGAGTTCAAGAGCTCAGCACCCCTCACCCTTTTCGGGGAGTGGGGCAAGGTTTCTCTGTGTAGCCCAGGCTGTCCTACAACTAACTGTGTTGACCAGGCTTGCCTTGAATTGCACCACCATACCTGGCTAGCCCCCTTTCTCTCTCTCTCTCTCTCTCTCTCTCTCTCTCTCTCTCTCTCTCTCTCTCTCTTTGTTTTTTTGAGACAGGGTTTCTCAGTAACTATGGAGTCAGTCCTAGCTCTGTAGACCAGGCTGGCCTTAAACTCACAGAGATCCACCTGCCTTTGCTTCCCAAGTGCTGGGATTAAAGGCATTCGCCTCCACATCTCTGAGGAAGGTAATCTATAACTTGGATTTTGGAAGCTAATTAACTAAAATCAGCTGAAGATCTATCTTTGATGTCAATTGTAGTGGTTGCTCCTACCTATATGATTTCAGTACTTAGAAGGTAGATCAAGAGATCAAAGTTAGTCTTGGCTAACTCCATAGTAAGTTTGAGGCCAACCTGAGCTATATGAGATCCAGTCTCAAAGCTCTTCCCCCCCCAAAAAAAATGTGCACGGGGTTGGAGGGGATACAAATTATTACTTTTAATAGAAGAGAGCTTGGGGCTGGAAAGATGGTCCAGTGACTAAGAGCACTGACTCTTCCAGAGGACCTGGGTTCAATTCCCAGTACTTACATGGCAGCTCACAACTGTTTGTAACTTCAGTTTCAGGGAACCCAAAATTCATGGCAAAACACCAATGCACATAAAAATAATAGTAATAATAAAGAGAGCTTGCCTAGTCTGTTTGATCAGGATCTCAAAGGCAGCCTGTTATGTTACATAAGACATTTCGAAAACAAAAATAAACAAAACAAGACAAAGCCTTAAGAAATGGGGGACTGCAGAGATGGCTAAACAGTTAAGATCTTGTTACTCTCTGAAGTACCTGAGTTTAGTTTCTAACACCCACATCAGGTAGCTCTTAACTGCCTGTGACTTCAGCTACAGGGGTCTCATGCCTCTGGCCTCTTCAGACACGTGTACTCATATGCACAAACTCACACAAATATTTTTTTTTTAAAGATTTATATTTTTTATATATACAGTGTTCTGCCTGCAAGCCAGAAGAGGGCACCAGATCTCATTAAGGATGGTTGTGGGCCACCATGTGGTCCTGGAAATTGAACTCAAGAGTTAAGAGCAATCAGTGCTCTTAACTACCAAGGCAGAGTCTGCAGGTGGATCTCTGAGTTCAAGGTCAGCCAGGTCTACAGAGTAAGTTCCAGGACAGACAAAGCTACACTGAGTGAGAAACCCTGTCTCAAACAAAACAAAACAAAACAAACAAAAGAACCCCACAAGTTGGGTGCTATAGTGCACACCTTTAATCTCAGCATTTGAGGCAGAGAGATCTCTGAGTTCTAGGACAGCCAGGGCTCCACAGGGAAACCCTGTCTCAAAAAGACCAAACAAAGAAAAACTGGACGGGGAGCAATGGCTCATCAGCTAAGCACTAACTGCCTTTCCAAAGAATGCGTTTCAACTCCCAGCAACCACATGGTAGCTCATAACCATCTGTAACTCCAGTTCCAGGAGATTTCACATCCTTTTCTGACCTTGGGTACCAGACATGCTGAGGCATACATATGTGCAGACAAACTACTCATAAGTAAATATTAAAAATTTTTTTTTAAAGTCAATTTCAGTGATAGGTATGGTGGCACAAACTTCTAATTCTAGCATTAAGCAAGTAAAGGCAGGTAGGTTTCTGAATTCAAGTCCTGCCTGGTCAATTTATGGAGTTCCAAGACAGCTAGAGATACATGTATCCAAAACAAACAAAAGAATGGGTTAGGTAATTACTAACACTTCTTGGTTCTTTAATTTTTGTCTCCAGAATGATAAATCATTATGTTCTCATTCATAGAGGCTCTGGAGATCCTGGTAAAAAGAAACAGCATATTTGTCATATCCAAGGATGTGGCAAAGTATATGGCAAGACCTCACATCTCCGGGCACACTTGCGCTGGCATACAGGAGAGAGACCATTCATGTGTAACTGGTCATACTGTGGGAAACGCTTCACACGTTCAGATGAGCTTCAGAGACATAAACGCACACATACAGGTGAGTGAGACCCAGGGGAAGAGAAAATGAGTAATAGACAAAAAGAGAAGACATGATTTGCCTTTGAAGTAACTGAACATCCTGAACAACTTATGTGTGAAATTGAGTGTGTCTCAAAGAGCACTTGGATTATTCTGGAAGATTTTAAGGTGCTCCATTAAGATTTATTTGTCTGTTTATTATGTATACAGTGTTCTGCTTCCATGTATGCCTGCTGAAAGAAGAGGGCACCAGATGTCATTACAGATGGTTGTGAGCCACCATGTGGTTGCTGGGAATTGAACTCAGGACCTCTGGAAGAGACTTCTGAATTTGGATTTTGAAGAACACACATCAACCCCATCTTTGTTCTGTTTTTGGATTAAGTTATCTTTTGCTTTTTTATCTAGGTGAGAAGAAATTTGCCTGTCCTGAGTGCCCTAAGCGTTTCATGAGGAGTGATCACCTGTCAAAGCATATCAAGACCCACCAGAACAAAAAGGGAGGCCCAGGGGTCGCCCTGAGTGTGGGCACTTTGCCCCTGGACAGTGGGGCAGGTTCAGAAGGCAGTGGCACTGCCACTCCTTCAGCCCTTATTACCACCAATATGGTAGCCATGGAGGCCATCTGTCCCGAGGGTATTGCCCGTCTTGCCAACAGTGGCATCAACGTCATGCAGGTGACAGAGCTACAGTCCATTAATATCAGTGGCAATGGTTTCTGAGATTAGACACCTAGGGCCAGAGACCTGGGCCATTACCCACCAAGCCTGGGATGCAAGATAGCATGGGTCCAAGAGACTTGTGGAAGAGCGAGCTGTGAAGCATTAATGTTCTTGGTGGAGGGAAGAATTGAGGGAGGGTACAGGAGAAGAGATGGGATTGTGGCACCCATCTGTCACTGGTGACTCCTTGAAAATGGAAAATATTAGTGAAAGTTGTGTTGGTGCCACCCTTTGATAAGCATTTATTTCATCCCAGGTTCTTCTTACACTTCTTACCCCAGCCTCCTCTTCCTGCATTTCCGAACCTCTAAGCTTTCCCATGATGGATCCCACCCCCAAAGCCATCATGCCTTGATAAATATGTATGATCATTGAAATACTTTTTAACAAAAACAGATTCTATATTACATATATATATATATAAATAAATATATAGAGATGCTTTCATAGGGGTGGCTGGGAGGAGGAAAACGACCATTTTCTGACCAAAAATACCTTGGTCTTTTCTTTTTTTCTTTTTCTTTTTTCTTTTTTTTTTTTAATATTGCCTTATTTCTCAATGGCTGAGCCTTATCATGACACATCAAGCTTTTCTATAAATGTCCTGGCATCCAACCAGAGTAAGCATTCATGTGCTCTGCTTTTAGTTCGTATATACATATGTGTCTTAATTTTGTCATTTTATATGGGATCAGCTCCTTGTGCTCCTTTCCTGACTCAGTCTTTTTTTCTCCCCTTCTCTCACATGATCACTTCCTGTGTTGTTTACGACAGTGATTTCTGGATTAGTCACTTGGGTCAATATTTTAAAGAGCTTAGTTCGAGCAGCAGAATGGAAAACCTTGAAGTGCAGGCTGATGGTTGAAGTAGCTATGGAGGGAGTGTTCAAATTACTACTGACGCAGGCGCTTTCTTAGTGCTGGAGAGTCAAAACCATCACCCTTTGTTAGCTACTGTAAACATCAGGAGTCACAAGTCTGTGGAATTGTCTAAGAGCCCTTTGAGGGAGAGAATCTTGGATTGATGTGCATAAACAGTCAAAAAATGGTCAAATAGTAGGCAGCAGCTTTCAATAGGAAAAAGATGTTCTCATAGTCTTGATTCATGGATTTATTTGGATTTCAGTATCATTGTCTTCCAAATAGCTCTAAGCCTTAATGTATTGGGCTTCTGAGTTCACACTCTGAAAGGAAGTACACTTCCTCTTTTAAATATTTCTGTAGTTCCTTCCTGTTAGTGTTTTCGTGTTAAGAAGCATCAGCCAGTGAATCTGTTCTAACTTTTAATTCTGTAGAATGCAAAACTTGTGCCAGTGGCAAGAGTAGTTCTTTAAAATAATCTCCCCCTTAATTCTGTATGTAGTTGGGTGGTTCCTAAGGTTAAAGGAAACACACAATCATGGGAACGATAGCCCAGAACAAAGGGAAATCTTGTCTTACCACTGGGGATTATAGGAGAGATTGGGAGAAATTATCCTGCTTTATCCATGGCCTGATTCCAGAAGAGACTGATCCAAAAATTATAACGGCAGGGAAACTCAGTGCATTTGACACTGAGGCTTAAATGCAACCAGAATTGTCCTCAAGGCCCAGCCATTAAAGAAAGCATTGTCTCTCTTGACCTTCTGGTATCTTGTCAGAGAGCCTTTCACTGTGAGGTAGTATGGAAGTGGTGTGTGTATGTGTGTAATCTATTAGGTTGGGGATAGATTTTCTATTAGCCAATATTTAAAGAGATCTGCAATAAAAAAATTACCCTGATCTGATAGAGAAAGTAAACTTTGTGTATGACTGTGTGAGAGTGGGTGTTTGTGCCTGTATATATCTACGTGCAGATGAGAACTTATATTTGAAATTGTTGGAAAATAAATTCAAATTAAAATGCTTTTCAGGCCCGTTACCAAGAAGTTGGTTACAAAACTTGGGTATGTTCCTGAGGTCAGTTCTCTGCTTATGCTAAATCAGTTAGTTACAATTATGAATGGGGTGGGGGGATATCCTAGTGCACTTTCTAAAGAAGAAATTATTTTTGTGTTTGAAAATGAAATCAACATCCAAATCTATAGTGGACTCCTTGTTCTAAACTCTCTATCTTGACTACAAATAGATTATACTATTATACATTTTATGTGAATTCCATCGAAAGTAGATTCTTGCTAAGTTTGTGGTGGTGATAGTCTGAATTACAAGAGCCGTTGATCCTCTGACATCAGTCTATTCTATTTGGTCCTTCCTGTGCAAACTAAGACTCTTATTAAGACTCAGGAAATATTTCAAGGACTTTTCCCAGATCACAGATCACATCATTAATGGCAATTCAAAAGGTATCTGTCCTCAGTCACAATGACACCTTTTATTCCCACAGAAAAGCAGACCTCAAACCTTGTTGTTTTATGTCTAATAATCATGTACTATGGCATCTCTGGAGGAAGGGGAAGCATAACTCACTGGAGTGTGCAGTATTTTGCAAGATCTTTTCAAGGAATAGAATCTTCTTCAGTATGAAGTGATGATGATAAGCTGACTTACTGATGCCAAGGACTATAAGCCTTTAAATAAGTTGTTTGACGGTGTTTTCTCTTTTGGATGGCTTATCCTCAACATCTGCTTTATTAACATTACCATGAATTAATTTACATTGGATTCTTTCTGCTTCTCCTATTTCGTTCTCCAGTGTCTTATTTGACTCTTAAATGGAAACAGTTTCTGCTTCTGTTTTCCTATCTATGATCCACTTGGCCTTTTTCACAGATAGAGACTACATTCCTCCAGTCCAGGTCTCATTTCTGAAAAATAACCTTTCCCTAAATTTTTGGCCATTGGAATTTAACATAATTAACGTGCAAATTGATTCTGAAATTATTTTCATTACCTTTTTGTTGTTTGGGATTTTTTTGTTTGTTGTTGTTGTTTTTTTTTGTTTTTTTGTTTTTTGACAGGGTTTTTATTCTCTAGCCCAGGCTGCTTTGGAACTTGCTCTGTAACTCAGACTGGCCTTGAACTTTGGATAATTTTTCTGCCTCCTAAGTACTATGATTACAGGTATATGTCACCATGTCCAACCTTCATGATCTTTTACTTATTTTTTTTTTTAAATGACTCTGCTTTGCTGGTGGTGGGTGACCACAAATTTAGTAATCTTGTTAGGTCTGTCTGTATAACCTTGACTGGTCTGAATTCATGATTAGTCCAGGCTGACCTTTAACTCTGAAACCCACCACCTCTGCCTTTCAAGTGCTGGGGTTCCAGATGATATATGCCACCATGCTCAGCTGAAACAGTAATCTTAATGTATTCATCCCCTTGTCCTGGGTTGCCCATTCATATCATCTACATACTATATTTGACTGTGTCACCTTTTTCCTAGAAAGGACCAACCCGCCCTCTTCCTTTGGGGACCTCCCAACAGGCACTCTTTTTGGGGTGCTATTCAAAATGCAATATAATGATTATTTCTCAGTCTGGTTTCAGAATAAATAGAACCTTTGATCTCAGAAAGTATAGACTGAAGTATGGGGTGAAGGTGTTATAATTTGGGGAGGGTTGGAGACTAAAGCTGTAAATTACTATGGCTGATTTTTATTTCTACTATATACATATATATATTTTTTGCTTTTGTATATCCTATATAGAAAACTAAGCATTGTATTTTTTTAACAAATCTGAGAAAGCACTATGAACTGCAGGTGTCTGACCTTTCAGGATATATTTTGTATTGTTAATACTTCACAGTATGTGAATACTGGAAGCTGCAGATCTTTGTTAGGCCACAATAAATTTGGATACTTTTTGAGGGTTTCTTTTGGGGGTGCTAATCAGGCCTCTGTTATACTTTGAGGGAGCCCTGGTGCTACATGATTGAAGTTTTGATTCAGTTTTAATTGCCCTAGTGCCTTTTGGACCTTGGGATCAGATCAGAAGTGCTTCAGAGATCAGGTACCAAGGAGAGGAGGACAGTGAAGCTGCCTTGGTTGAGCGTCTTTGCATAGTTTTGCTTTCCCTATGCCAAGTTGGGTAACCTTTTGGGGTTGGAAAGAGAAATGTTTGAAATCTCAGAGTTTCAACTTCTCTTAGAAGAGCCAGTAACTTACAAGGATAACGAACAGCAGCAGCAGTTGCTTTGGGAAGAGGAGGGTATGGCACTTTTCCAACCCCGGAAAACATTGCTTTGAAAGCTGCTGATAAAACATGGGCAGGTTATTACTTTGGTGTGGAAGACTGTTCTTTGTAGAGCCTCTCTTGGCTCTGTTCTGGGGGTCCAGATCTCATCTAGGAGGATGGGTAGCCCAGCTTTGAGGTTGACCTGTTTCTTTTCTGTGTCTGCCTTCCTGAAACATCGTTCCCTAGAAAGACATTAAACAGCCTTTAGCTGAAATTCCTACTCCCTCTTCCAGATTTGGCTCACTTGCTGTAGATGGAAGACTGGGAAGGGAGAAAAGGGGCAATCCTTGGCTCCCTTCCTTCCCTGAGTCATCACTGCTCTGACTTTACAAACCCAAAAGGATTTCTCCACAGCACTCATTGGAGAAAGTGAAGTATTTTCTCATCTCCCCCATCTTTATCAAACAGCCCAACCTTCCTTTTCTTGGCTAAGAAAGTATAGGGACTCATCTGTCCTTCAGCTCATGGGGACTGAACATGACACCTTAGCTAGGGCTGCAGGTGAAGACGACTGTTGGCACATCCATTTGAGTGGTTGTGTGCTTTTTCTATTTCTTGCCTTCAGGAATCACACTGTGCCTTTTCCATTAGGGAATTGATTCTGTTTACTTAGCTTTTCCAGTAACTGCTCTTGAAAAATGTGGATAGTAGCAGTTTTTCATATTTCTTATGATTCTTTTCTCCTAGTAACATCCTAATAGCCCTTACTTAGCTAAAGACTAGGCATGAAGTCTGAAGAGAATATGCTGATACTGATCTAAGGAAACCAAAGGCAGCTGTCCTAGGGCCTGCTTCCCTCTCCCGAGTCTGTCATCCCCGGACAGAGGAGTAGTGCTCTAATTTGGTGCCTAAAACAAGTTTATCTTTCTTAGTGCTGGCAATAACCAGTCTCCATACCACTGTTGCCTTTAAACCTCAAGCTATGTTTGTTGTGGGTTCCAGTCCAGTTACCACCAGGGCTGTGTAGGTAAATAATTCTAAGCAGTCACTCCCCTTGTTCTCTACCCTCACTCTTGTGTGTGTATGATGCTAATATCTTGTCTTCCTGCTCCTTTTGTATCTTCCTTGTCTCTCTCCCCCTAACTTTGTCCCTGGGTGTTTTGGGGATCTCAATATCTCTTTCTCTATATCTCTATTTCAATCTCTCCGCCTTTTGTACAAAGATTAGTTTCAATGTAGTCTGTAGCTCCTTTGTAAACCAATTAAAATTTTTTTTAATAAATCATGTCTCTGGTGTATTGAGAGGGTTGGGAATGGGGAGTATGTGGTAACTTCTTATTTTGAATCCAACAGATGTTGCAGCTCTACTATCTTATCCTCACATACATTTTAATCAATGCAGTTACTCTACACTCTTCTTAGATGAGGGTTCATGAACAGATCAGTGTGCTTTGACTATATAGAAATGTGAATTCCAGCTCTGGGGAGGCTGAAAAGGTTGGGATAGTGTGAATTCCAGGTTGGTCTATTTAGGAAGTAGTCTGTCTCAAAAATATTCAAAAATGGGGTGGGGGAGGATTGATACCAACAGTTGGGTTTCATAACTCAGTGATAACACACCTTCATACTATTCATAATGCTTTGAGTTTGTTCCCCAGCACCCCTGAAAAGATGACTGAAAGACCATGAAGAATAGGGGCAGCCCAGCTTCTGTAATTTTTTTGTGTTCTGTAGGCCACATGTTTGCCGTAATGCTTTTGGAGGTCAGAGAACAGCTTGTAGGAGCTGGTGCTTCCACCATGTTGTGTCCCGGTTCAGACTGAGATGATTAAACTGGCAGCAGAGCTTGAGCACAAGCGTTATCTTCAGCACCGCCACCCGCCTTCTGCTGGTCACTGCCTAACTGCTGGGATTTAAGATTCCTTTTTATGTGTTTGGGTGTTGTGTCTGCCTTTAAGCATGTATGCCTGTGCATTACATGTGTGCAGTGCTCATGGAGGCCAGCGGGTGTTCTATATCCCTGGAACTGGAGTTACAGATGGTTGTGAGTTGCCATGTTTGTGCTGAGAAATCAACCTGGGTCCTCTGGCTAGTGCTCTTAACTGCTGAGTCATCCCTCCAGCTCCTCCCACTATGCCCCAAGTTTTAGACAGTCTGAACTTTTGTATTTTGCCTCCATTATTTTTATTTATTTATTTTTGTTTTCTGAGATAGGGTTTTTCTGTAGCTTTGGGTCCTGTCCTAGAACTAGCTATTAGAGACCAGGCTGTCCTCAAACTCAGTGATCCACTTGCCTCTGCCTCCCAAGTGCTGCCTCTGCCTCCCAAGTGCTGGGGTTAAAGGCATGCACCACCACTGCCTGAATTGCTTCCACTTCTTAGTGCAAGGTTTACAAGCATGTACTTATGATCCTGTGCATACTAGAAAAGCATACTACCAACTGAGATACATCTTTATCTGCCTTTTAAATAAGCTGCTTATTTTGTAATAGTGTATCTGTAGATTTATAGAAAAGTTGCAAAGGATTTCTATATAACCTATTCCCCCTTCCTCATTTTTCTGATTTTTTTTTTCCCTCTTCTTTAAGCCCAGGTTGGCCTTAAACTCAAGGCAATCCTGCCTCTGATTTCCAAGTTCTCATTACAGGTATGTACTAAAAAAATCCATCTAAACAACTGCATGTGAATTCAGGTGTGCATGCGTCAGTGCCCGTGGAGGTCAGGACAACCTTGAATGTCCTCTTCCACCTTGTTTAGAGTTGCTTAGTGGTGGAGCACGCCTTTAATCCCAGCACTTGGGAGGCAGAGACAGGCGGATCTCTTGAGTTGAGGTCAGCGTGGTCTTCAAAGTGAGTTCCAGGACAGCCGGGGCTATACAGAGAATCCTTGTCTTGGAAAACAAAACCAAAAATTAAAAAAAAAATGTTAATAGATCTATTTGTTTAATTGTATGTGGAGGGGTGGATAAATATGCCATAGTGAGAACAGAGAGGTTAGACTTGAAGAAGTCTGTTCTTTTATCTTATGTGTTCCAGGGACTGAAGTGGGCTTCTCGGACCTGGTGGCAAGTGCCTTTACCCACTGAGGCATCTTAGCAGCCTACCATAATTTTACATTTACATTTACTAACAGTAAATACGGACTGTGGGTCCTTCTAAATAGGTGCTGTCTCCCTAGTATTCTAACAGTGGCTTTATTTCCTTTTTCACCTCTCCAGGAAATCTTTGGTCAGCTGTTTGTGCTATAGTTAACAGCATTCTAATGATCTGTCTTCTTGTATCTGTCTGCTTTATCAGTACTCAGTCATTTGATTACCTGCCTCTTGTAGCCATTAAAATAGAACATTTTAACATTTGGCTTTATTGGAAGAAAGTTCACCCCTCTGGGTATGCATGATCCCTATCCTGTGTGCAGAGATCACAGGGTACACATCCACGCTTACTTTGGGAGATAGGATTGCTGGATATCAGCAGGTGATGGAGCTCCATGTACCGTCCCTGCCTCTGCCTCTGCCTCTCTAGTTTTGGGATTACAAACACATGCCACACATCCATTTTAACTGGGTGCTGAAGAATTTTACCTTGGCTCATGCTGTTGTAGTGAGCATTTTACTGACCAAGCCACTCTCCTCAGTTGTGTGCCCTATTTATTTATTTACTTACTTTTTACTTTCTTATTTTTGAGGCAGGGTCACACTATGTAACTCTCTAGTCTGAAGTTTTATGTAAACTAGGCAACTAGGTTGGTATCAGCAGCGCTCAGAGATCTGCCTCCCCAGTACTGTGATTAAAGGTGAGTGCCTCCATGCCCTGCCAGAGGTGTTTTGTTTGTTTTGTTTTTAAGGAGTTTCTTTGTGTAGCCCTGACTGTCCTCGAGCTCTCTCTGTAGACCTCAAATTTACAGAGATCCACCTGCCTCTTCCTCCGAGTGCTGGGATTAAAGACATGCACCACTACTGCCTGGCCCAGATGTGTATTTAACATCCTGAAACCAAGCTCAGAGTAGTATCATCTATTCATTCAATAGATGGTTTTTGAGCCTTTGTTATTTATCTGGTCCTAAAGCTAAGGCAAAATGCTAACTGACACAGCATTTCCAAGGCCTCTGAAGTGGGGCATGTGAGACAGATGCTGTCAGTTGCTTTTTCTCCCATCCTGACCTCATTTTCAGCTTTGTACTTAATGGAGAAAATGGAAGCTGGAATTTCTTCAAACTGTCCCTCACCTCATCACAAGTGTGTTTTCCTACCAGTTTGCCCCATCTTCCTAGGAAAGAAAAACTTTTCTGTTTGAAGAACACCCTGTTTTACTCTCATCTGGCTTCTCTTTGTTCTTTGTTTTGATGTGATCTCCTCCTTTCATCTTCAGCCTCCCTCTGGTTCCCTCCCTAGCTTCTATGCATGTTCTCAGTCTCCCTCTCCCCCACCCTGTTCTGAAAAAAAGCTGCTTCCTTTTCAGGTTGCTAATATAATTATTGTCATTCCCAAAGTTAGTGGAAGCGATTTGCAGCCATTTTTCTCTATTTACCCCACGGACCGCTTTGTTCTTTCAAAAGTTTTCAGGGTACTGCCAGCCCCCTGGTTGGGCCCAGTGATTTCTCTCTGTAGCCCAGTGCTCCTGAGTGGTGACTGCTGCATCTTTAAGCATTCTTATGGCAGATTGTGATGCTGCTGGGTCAGTGTGATGGCTCAGTGGGTAAAGATCTTTGCTGCACCCTGGGACCCATGTGGTTGAAGGAGAGAACTGACTTTGCAAGCATTTGTCTGACCTCCACAAATAAAACACATAAATAGAATGCATTAACAAAAAACCAAAGGTTTATAAACAGTTAAAAAAAAAAGGGGGGGGGGCTGGAGAGATGGCTCAGTGGTTAAGAGCATTGCCTGCTCTTCCAAAGTTCCTGAGTTCAATTCCCGGCAACCACATGGTGGCTCACAACCATCTGTAATGAAGTCTGGTGCCCTCTTCTGGCCTGCAGACATACACACAGACAGAATATTGTATACATAATAAATAAATATTTAAATAAATAAATAAAAGGATGCCTAAGGCTATATAGTGAGGCTGTCTCTAAATAATTTTAAGAAGTAAAATCTTAATATGTAAAAAGGGTAGGAGGGGCCAAGGACACTGGGATAACAAAAGTCAAGAGACCCAGGCTCATTGGGGTTCAGAGGCTGAACCACCAGCCAGAGAATTTGCATGGGACTGACCTGGGCCCTCTGCACCACATGTGTTATGATTGTGTGGCTTGGTCTTGTGGTACTCCTGGCAGATTGTGTTGCCTGCTCTTAGGACCCCTTCCTCCTGCTGGGTTGCCCCATCCAACCTTACAGGAGAGGAGATGCCTAGTCTTGCTGCATCTTGATGTGCCATGGCTGGCTGGTGTACACAAGGCCTGAACTTTTCTGAAGGGAAGGGAGAGGAATGGATGAGGTTGGGAGGGGGGAATGTTGGGGGAGAAACTGGTTGGGCTGGGAAAAAATTAATTGATGAGTGCTAGAGAGATGACTCAGTAGTTAAGGGCACTGGCTGCTCTTTCAGAGGTCCCAGCAACCACATGGTGGCTCACAACCTTCTATAATGATATCTGGTGCCCTCTTATGACCTGTAGGCGTTCATGCAGGCATGTATAGTGTTCTCACTATACATAATAAATAAAAAGAAAAAGTAATGGCTTAAAAAAGGGAGGGTGGCAGTAGTGGTGGCGCACACCTTTAATCCCATCACTTGGGAGGCAGAGGCCAGTGAATCTGAGTTCAATGCCAGCCTGGTCTACAAGAGCTAGTTCCAGGACAGGCCCCAAAGCTACAGAGAAAGTGTGTCTCGAAAAACAAACAAACAAACAAACAAAAAAACGGGGTGGGGGGCACTAGATGGCTCAACAGATACTTTCCCCCTAAGCATGATGAGGTTTGAAACCTGGGATCCAAAATGGTGGAAGGAGAGAACCAGATCCTGACTTTCACATGTGTGTAAACAACACACATAGGTGTAAAGACTAAATACAAGTGTGGTGACTCACACTTGTAATCTCAGCACTCAGGAAGCAGAGGGGTGAGCCTTTGTTAGATCACAGCCTGGCCTACCCTGATTCCCCTTGTCGCCCCCCCCCCCCCCCCCCCCCCCCCCCCCCCCCCCCCCCCCCCCCCCCCCCCCCCCCCCGTGTGTAGCATGTTGAAGAATCAACACTGGTCAAACAAAGGGACACTAATACACTCTTGTGTCTCCTGAAGAAAGATTACTGATTACTTCCTTTGACACTTAACCATTGGTGTACCATCTTAGGCCCTTTACATCTTTCTTATCCACTCTAGTGTCCCCCACCCCAAACACACATAGATACACACACCATTACTGCTTTGTGCCTCCCAAATCCTGGGACCAATGGCATGTGCCGCCATACCCGACTGCTCACTAGTTATTTTCATACATATTGATGACTCCCAAATATCTATGTGTGTGTGGGGGTGCATCCCATTCACTTGAGAACAGAGGAGGACATCGGGTGTCTTGTTCTTTCACACTCTGTCTTATTCCTTTAAGAAAGGATCTCTCGGGGCTGAGGAGATGGCTCAGTGAGTGGTTAAGAGCATTGCCTGCTCTTCCAAAGGTCCTGAGTTCAATTTCCAGCAACCACATGGTGGCTCACAGCCATCTGTAATGGGGTCTGGTGCCCTCTTCTGGCCTGCAGGCATACACACAGAATATTGTATACATAATAAATAAATAAATTTAAAAAAAAAACCAAAACACTGGCTTCAGCAGACCTCTGGATTCAATTTCCAAACCCACATGGCAGCTCACAACCATAACTCCAGTTCCAAGAGATCTCACACCCTAACACAGACCATCCAGACAAAACACTAATGTGTATAAAATAAATAAATAAAAGAGTCAAGCTGGGCACTGATGGATCTGTGAGTTCAAGGTCAGCCTGGTCCACAAAGCGAGTTTCAGGACAGGTCCCAAAGCTACACAAAGAAACCCTATCTTGAGGGGCTGGAGAGATGGTTCAGTGATTAAGAACACCTTCTGCTCTTCCAGAGGGCCTGAGTTCAATTCCCAGCAACCATATGGTGGCTCACAACCATCTGTAATGGAGTCTGGTGCCCTCTTCTGGCATGTGGGCATACATGCAGACAGGATGTTGTATACATAATAAATAAATAAACAAATAAATCCTGTCTTGAAAAACCAAAATAAATAAAAGGGTCTCCCAGTGCCCCAGAAGCTTTGCAGTTCAGCTTTGCAGGGCCAGGGAGCTTGCTGATTCTGCTTGAGGGAGTAGAGTTTTTCCAGTGCTGGGATTACAGGTGCACACATCTGCTTCAGATTTAAACTCATGCTTGAACATCTTCAGTCTTAACTTTTTTTTTTTTTTTTTTTTTGACCTGGAAGCCTCTATGCTGGACAATTTTATCTAAGTGTTTTATAGATAAAGGGGACATAACCCTTTGTTTTCTCTCGGTTTTGTTTTTGAGTTTGAGACGGTTTCTCTGTAGCTTTGGAGTCTGTCCTGGAACTCTGACCTCGAACACAGGCCTGCCCCTGCCTCCTGAGTGCTGGGATTAAAGGTGTGCGCCACTGTACCTGGCTTTTTTTCTTCTAAATTGCCTAGGCCAGCCTTGAACTCCCACTGTATCCCAGCAGACCATGAAGTTGTAATCCTCCTGCCTCAGTCAGGTAACTGAGATTACAGGCCAATGTCAGCAGCCCAGACACTTTACACACACACACACACACACACACACACACACACACACACACATTTACATATATATGTGTGTGCGCGCTTGTGCATATGAATGCAGGTGTTTGAGGAGGTCAAAAGGAGGTGTTGGCTCCTTTGGAGCTATAGCTAGAGTTGTGAACTGGGTCCCCCGTAAAAGCAGTAAGCACCGTTACTGGATAAACCTGGGTTACACGTGTTCACACCCGCACAGACACTGTTCACAGTCAGTGCTTGGGATTCCGTCTCAGACATCAGGTTCTGTCTCTCCGGCCCTCCCATGTGTCTCACTCTAGTCCACAGTGGCTTGGAATTGACTGTAGCCCAAGATGGCCTCGGAATTGCAGCAGTCTTCCTGCCTCCACCTCCCAAAAGCTGGGACTGCAGGAATGAGCCGCCATCTTTTACTTCCGGGTTGTTTCTGTCTTCAAAAGAAGTAGTGACCCCAAGTTTCGGCTGAGTAGATGGCCGTTCTGCTGCATCCCTCCCTGCTCCCACTCCGGAGAAAAGGGTCTCCAGAGACTCCAGACAAAAGACGTCAGAACTAAACACAGCATTGCTCCTTCCGAGCTCAGCCTGCAGACTTCCAGAAGGAAGGGTCTGAATCTGTCTCTAGTCCTGTCTTTTCTCCGGCTGCTGTCTTACAGCTATGGCCTTCTCTCATGCGAGCCGGTACCTTCACCTCTGATCTAAGATCGGCCATTCTGAGCAAGGGTTTCCGCAGGGATAGAAGCTAGGGGGTCAGGGGAGCCAGCTGCTCACAGGTGTGGAAATGAAATGATTACCTAGGCCTGGTTTCCTGCTCTTGGGAGAATGAGATTGCGTTGCTGTCTCTATTGCAACACAAGCTACAGACCTCTTTGTTTACACGGACATGGCCTCTACACACCCTATGACCTCACTTTATATTTTAGAGTACTACAGTTTAGGACAGTCCCTTTTTACAGGGACCAGTTTCTCCTATGTCTGCTGACCTCTGGTGGTGAGATTTTGAATTGTAGGCTCCTTTCACAGTTGTAGCCTGTTGACAAATGCTTGTACACACTTTTTTAAAAAAAATATTTATTTATTTATTATGTATACAATATTCTGTCTGTGTGTATGCCTG
>NW_026068140.1:1503800-1516354 GCF_014885135.2 Alexandromys fortis | reverse complement strand
CTGGTCTACAGAGCTAGTTCCAGGACAGGCTCCAAAGCCACAGAGAAACCCTGTCTTGAAAAGCAAAAAAAAAAAAAAAAAAAAAAGTAAAGAAATATTGTAAACAGTGTAAATATATATTTTTGATACATAGTCTACATAGCCATTGTTGTCCTGGAACTTGCCAGGTAGACCAGGCTGACCTTGAACTCACAGAGATTCACCTGCCTCTGCGTCCTGGGTGCTGGGACCAAAGTGTGTGCCATCATGCCCAATATGGAAACATTTCTTCAGTTCCTGAAATTTGGATTTGTTTTAAGGCAACATTGTATAATACAGAGAACAAAACCCATGCTTTGGAGTCATGCATACCTAGGTTCAAATCTCAGCTCTGCTTTACGTTTTATTTTCTTTACATCAGAGTGACCACAGACAGCTCATTTATCCTGAATTTTCTTCTCTCTCTCTCTCTCTCTCTCTCTCTCTCTCTCTTTCTGTTTTTTATTTTTATTTTTTGACAGGGTTTCTTGGTAGCTTTGGATCCTGTCCTGGAACTAGCTCTTGTAGACCAGGCTGGCCTCGAACTCAAAGATCTGCCTGCCTCTGCCTCCCAGGTGCTGGGATTAAAGGCGTGCGCCACCACTGCCTGGGTACCATTTTCCAGTTTAAAGCTTTATTTCGGGTGGCTGTGGCGTTGGCTCAGCAGTTAGAGCAATTCTCGTATTTTATCCACCTGGGTGTTTGGGCTGCATGTATGTCTGTGCACCACATGCACCACCTCCACGGCCTGGTGTCCATGGAGGACAAAAGAGGGTGTCAGGTCTTCTGGAACTAGAGGTGCAGCTCTGGGTGCGGGAACCGAACTCACGTCTCCTGCTAGAGTGGGGAGTACTCTTGAGCACTGAGCCATCTCACCCCACGATGTGCCCGCTCTGCCATCTCGCTCACTCCATGATGTGATTTTTTTTAATGTTTTTTTTGTTTTTAGAGACAGAGTTTCTCTGTGTCAACCTCTGCCTCCCGAGTGCTGGGATTAAAGGCATGTGCCCTGCCTGTGATTTAAAGAAAAAAGCAAACACAAAAAACTGAAAATTTTCTTATTTTTCCTGATTCTTTTGTTTGTTTGGGGATTTTTTGTTTGTTTGCTTTATGAGACAGGTTTCTCTGTAGCTTTTGGAGCCTGTCCTGGAACTTGCTCTGTAGACCAGACTGGCCTCAAACACACAGAGATCCGCCTACCTCTGCCTCCCGAGTGCTGAGTGTGTCACCACTGCCCGGCTTCCTTTCTGACTCTCCAGTTGGGAAAATGAGATCCACTGTAGTGTGAGCTGCAGAGTCTTCCTCTGTTCAAAATACAGCAGATCTGAGCTCTCAATAATGGGTCAGGAAGGATTTTGGGCAGAGCCAAATGACTCTAAACATTTGACATCTGTCTGAGAAAGGCTGAAGGTCCAGCACCTTTTTCCTAGGTCAGCAAAGGGTAGATATTTTGAAGTTAGTTATCACAGGGTTCTCAGCCAGGCAGCCAAGGTCCCTTCCTCCCACTCTGCAGAGAAAAGAGGAGGTGGTTGAAGAAAGGATATGAGATTGGTTCTCTGCTCCTCCCTTTCTCTCCCTGTTTTCTCCCCCACAGCAGTCTTCTCCCCCACGGAGACTGGGATAGGACAACGGGGGCGGAGTTGGGGATTGAGGGTTTGGAAGCCCTACAGTGCCCTGTATCTGTAGAAAGCCTTGGCTGGGTTAGCTGTGCTGGCTTATTCTGTCTGGCTGCCATCCTTTAGCAGGATGCTGGGGACACTGGGGCTTTGGACTCTGCTTCCTGCCGTTGCACAAGGTAAGTGTCTACTGACAGGGCAGGGTCTTTCCACCACCCGAGAAGGGGAAAGGTGTACTCGAAGCAGAGCTACCCATTTGGAAGAAGAGGTGAGTGGGCTGTATGAGTGAAGATGAGGGCAGAGCCACCTGTTCCCATGGTGGGGATCAGGCCTCTGCCATACTGGCCCTGGTGTCCTCTTTTGTTTATCCCTTTGGCTGCTGTTTGTCCCTGACTTTACTCCCTTCTTGACTCCCCTTTTTTCACCTTGGACTTCAGTGTCCCCAAACAGGAGGACCTGTGTGTTCTTTGAGGCCCCTGGAGTACGGGGAAGCACAAAGACACTGGGGGAAGTGCTAGATGCAAGACCAGGGACCCCCAAGAGTATCCGCTGCCTCTACAGTCATTGCTGCTTTGGCATCTGGAATCTGACTCATGGCCAGGCACACGTGGAGATGCAAGGTGAATGGCAAAATATACGGTCGGTGAGAGCTAGGTAGGGGAGAGGCACGTCTGGGTTGAGGGAGCAGTGGACTGTGTAGAGGAAAAAAGCATGTCAGATGGAAGGGGTGCCTCTGATGGAGAGGGATTTGTTCTCTGCCCCCAAGTCTCATTGTACTCTCATTCCCTTTTCTCCTTCCCCTAACCCCATCCCATTAGGATGTCGAGACAGTGATGAGCCAGGCTGTGAGTCCCCCCACTGTGACCCAGTCCCCCGAGCCCACCCCCGCTCGGGCTCTACTCTCTTCACATGCTCCTGTGGAAGTGATTTCTGTAATGCCAATTACAGCCATCTGCCTCCTTCAGGGGACCCAGGGGCTCCTGGCCCCCAGGATTCCCAGTCTACCTCAGGTAGCTGCCTTTCCCAGGGTACTAGAGCCCAGAGGGGGCAGGAGCATAGGTCAGGACAAGAAGAGAACCAGGGCAGTCTCAGCCCACCCCCACCCAAAGATTCCCTCCTCCTGGCCTTGGGAAGTTGGTTGCCCTGGTGACTGGGAGATAAGGGGACTTGTGACCCTCACGGGGGGGGGGGGTTGGAAAGCAGAAGGGAGAGGTTCAGTGCTCACCCACGTGTCCTCTTCCCTTGCTGTCCAGGTGGGCCCGTCTGGATGGCACTGCTGCTGCTGGGGATGTTCCTCGCGCTGCTGATGTGTAGCGTCATCCTGGGTACTAATCTCTCCCATCCCTCGCGGCTCCGCTGAACCCCGGTTCTGGATCTCTGTAGCCCCACATTTCCTTGTATGAAGCTCTCTTGCCACATAGCCCCCTTGGCTGCCCCCATCCTGTGCACCCTACCCTAAGGCTCTTTTCTGCTTCAGCCCTGCTACAACGAAAGACCTGCGGAGTGCACGGTGGGTCAGACCCCGAGCCAGGCGCAGGCAGAGACTGTGGAGACTGTGAGGAACTGCCCGAGCTGGCTGAGCTGTGCTTCTCCCAGGTGCTTCAGGGCAGGAGTGGGGCCCCTGGTACTCCTGGAGATTCTGCTGGGGGTGGGGGCGGGTAGCTTGGCTCTGATGTTATCTCAGAGGTCCACACTTAGTGCAGTGCTTCCACCAGGTGATCCAAGAAGGAGGGCACGCAGTCGTCTGGGCCGGGAGGCTTCAGGGTGAGATGGTAGCCATCAAGGCCTTTCCCCCAAGGGCTGTGGCCCAGTTCCGAGCTGAGCGAGCTGTGTACCAGTTGCCGGGCCTACAACACGACCACATCGTGCGCTTTATCACGGCTGGCCAGGGGGGCCCTGGCCCTCTGCCATCTGTGCCTTTGCTGGTTCTGGAACTGTATCCTAAGGTGAGCACCCCGAAATGTCTGCGATGTGCACCGTGCCTGTGTGTGCTCATGGAAGTGAGCTGCTATGTAGTTCCTCACCCATGCCTGCTCACCTGCTTCACACTCTCCTTAAAACAACTGTTTTCTTTTTTTGGCTTTTTGAGACAGTTTCTCTGTGTCTCTGGCTGTCCTGCAACTTGTTCTGTACAGCAGGCTAGCCTCACATTTATAGAGATCTGCTTGCTCCTCAGCCTCCTGGGATTAAAGGTGTGCACCACCACTGTCCAGCGAGCACTGAGTCGTTGTTAAATACATATCCAGGCATAGCTGTCTAATGCGTTCATCTGTTCCTTTAACCAGTGTTTATAAACAATAAGGCAAACGCTGCTAGATGCTCAAAAAGCACACCTGGCCCCTAATTGTACAGACTTTATAGACTAACGAACCGGTCGTAGGAATGGGCAAACACAGAAAGAAGTGTCGAGTGTGTTAGAAGCAAACAGAAAGGGCATTGGATACCACAAAGAAATAATAATAATCCAGAAGCCAGGTGGTGGTGGTGGCTGCTGCGGCGGTGCACACCTTTAATCTCAGCACTTGGGAGGCAAAGGCAGTTCCAGGGAGTTCAAGGCCATCCTGGTTTACAGAGCAAGATCCAGGACAGCCAGGGCTACGCAAAGAAACCCTGTCTCCAGGCTGGAGAGATGGCTCAGCGGTTAAGAGCATTGCCTGCTCTTCCCAAGGTCCTGAGTTCCATTCCCAGCATTCACATGGTGACTCACAACCATCCATAGTGAGATGGGGTGCCCTCTTCTGGTAGGCAGAATGCTGCATACATTATAAATAAATATTTAAAAGAAATTGACATGAGGGGAAGGGATGGCTCAGCTGTAAAGATTCTTGTTGTGCAAGCCTTGGGGACCTAAGTTCAGTAAAGGCGGAAGGAGAGAACGCCACAAAGTTGTCTCTGACCTCCACACATGCACTATGGCAAAGCTCCCAAAGACTACCCCTTCCTATAACAACAATAACAATACAACATTATAGTTGTTTTACTCATGTGAAAGCCAGGAGAGAGCAGTGCTGGAGTTTCAGATGAGCTGCTGTGTGGGTGCTCAACCCCAATCCTCTGGAAGAGCAGGCAGTGTAACTGCTGAGCCATTGCTCCAGTCCCTTAGACTTTTTTTAATGAAAAGAAAGGATGAGCCAGGCAGTGTCGTCCGCCTGTCACAAGTACTGCAGTCATGATGGCTTTACAGCCATGGCATCCGGTTTATTGTTATATTGTGGCACTTTCTGTCTTCTCCCCTTATATCATGATCACCTCTTCCTGAGTCACAGTGCTGCCTGGGCAAGGTTGCCAGCACACCCAAAGGTGCTCACGAGTGGCCTAGTCCCAGTTGTTCCTCCATTAGCTCTACCCACCCATGTCTATGCAGGCCTGACACCCCAGGCCAGGAGTTTTGAGGGACGGCCTGGACTACCTTTGTCCTGAATCCTCTGAGTCAGCATGTGATAGTGACTCTTGAGTCACACTGCTTGGATGCAAACTCCACTCCTGTTCATCGCTGACCTCTGACCAGGTGTGGTAGTTCGTGCCTACACTGCTGGCATGCAGGAGGATCACGGCTAGCTTGATGGCAGCCATACCCTAATGACTCCCACGTCAGCCCAGGTTACAGACATACATAGTGAGGCCCTCCCTAAAACACTGGGGGTAGGGCACGGAAGGAAAGAAGGTAAAAGGTCCAGCAAGATGGTTCAGTAGGTAAAGGTGCTTCCATGGAACCTGCAGACCTGGTTCAGTCCCTGGAACCCATGTGGTGAAAGGAGAGGACCAACTAGAGTACGCTGTCTTCTGCCCCCACGTGTACCGTGTGGGTACCCACACACGAGAGGGGAAATCAGGGTGATCAGAGCCCCATCACTGCAGTCCACATGGGGACTACAGGAAACCCTGTTTAAGGGCCCGCATCACAGTAAATACTCAGTACCTCTGAATTAAGCTACTTCCTCCCCACACCTCCCCCTTCCCCAACCTCCCCCTCCCGTCACCCTCCTCCACACCTCCCCCTCCTCCATATTAGGCCTTAAATGCAGGCGCTTCCTGCTTCAACCTCTTGAGTGCTGAGATTACAAGCATATGCTACCATATCTGGCTAAAATTGTTATTATTATTTTTTTTTACAACTGAGTGATATTCCATTCTGTAATTGTACCATATTTTGTTATTATTATTTTTTTTTTTTGGGTTTTTCGAGACAGGGTTTCTCTGTGGTTTTGGAGCCTGTCCTGGAACTAGCTCTTGTAGACCAGGCTGGTCTCGAACCTACAGAGATCCGCCTGCCTCTGCCTCCCGAGTGTTGGGATTAAAGGCGTGCGCCACCACAGCCAGGCAAAAATTATTATTTTTTATTTGTGTGTGTATGCGTGAGTGAGTGCATGCTTGTGTGTGTGTGCATGTGTGTATGTGTGTGCGTGCACTTTCAGGCAGGGTCTCCTGTAACCCACCCTGGCCTGCCTGTTCCTGAGCCGCCTCCTTCCATTTCCCCAGTGCTGGGATGGCAGGCATGAAGTATCACAGCCAACTATAATTACTATTTTTTCCTGTCACTTTGACTGATGCATTTTCTTAGGCCTTGATTGTCTGTGGTGTCTTGACCTGGTTCTGCCAGGGCGTCTCTGTCTGCTGGGGAGGTGCAGGCTGGTGTGTGCGGGGTCTGACCCTAGGATGATCTTCCCTATCCATGTGCCCGGCTCTTCCCCTGCTTTTCTCCAGGGTTCCCTGTGCCACTACTTGACTCAGTACACCAGTGACTGGGGAAGTTCCTTGAGGATGGCTCTGTCCCTGGCTGAGGGCCTGGCATTCCTCCATGAGGAGCGCTGGCAGGATGGTAAGTGAGCGGCAGCAGAGAGGCAGGAGCCACATCTCTGTGTCCAGTTCTGTCTTCTCAGGAAAACCAGATGACCTGTGTTTCTTAAACCTTGGATTTCTCCTCAGGTCAATATAAACCAGGTATTGCCCACCGAGACTTGAGCAGCCAGAATGTGCTCGTTCGGGAAGATAGGTCATGCGCCATTGGCGACTTGGGCCTTGCTTTGGTGCTCCCTGGCCTTGCCCAGCCCCCTGCCTCAGCCCCTACTCAACCCGGAGGCCCAGCTGTCATTTTGGAGGTGAGTGTTTTTTAAAGTGTGAATCCTGGGATGATGGTTGTGCTGATGAGCATATAACCATTGCTGTGGCAACGCTGTAGTTTTGCTAGCGGTCGGGCCGTGGACCAGCGCTGCAGGGCAGGCTTCTGTAGAGATGATTCTGGCCCTTACATCTGGACCAGCACTGCAGGGCAGGTTCCCGTGGAGGTGATTCTGGCCCTTACATCTTCTCCAGGCTGGCACCCAGAGGTACATGGCTCCGGAGCTCTTGGACAGGACTCTCGACCTACAGGACTGGGGCACAGCCCTTCAGAGAGCAGATATTTACTCCCTGGCTCTGCTCTTGTGGGAGATCCTGAGCCGCTGTTCAGATCTGAGGCCTGGTAAAGTCTCCGCCCCCAGTGTCCCTCCTACCTCCTAGCTGTATAAGGCTATGGCCTCCCCTAGTTTTCCTACCTGGGAGCCCCTAACCATGGTGGGTGAACATAATGCCTATGTTTTCCCAGACCGCAGACCACCACCTTTTCAACTGGCCTATGAGGCAGAACTGGGCAGCAATCCCAGTGCCTGTGAGCTCTGGGCCTTGGCAGTAGAGGAGAGGCGGCGCCCCCGCATCCCATCCACCTGGAGCTGCTCCACCACTGTAAGAAGCACAGGCTCCGCAGCCGTGACTCGGAGGGGGCTGGCTATGCATTTCAGGGGCTTCTCTGCTGTATTTGCCCTCGGTTTGCCTTGTCTTCTCTACGTCTCACACAACTGGTTCCACCCACCTGGGCCATACACCCTCCCGTGGAGCCTTTTATATCGCCACCCCCTGATTCCTTCAGTGTCCTCCTCTAGGAAGTCCTCTCTGGCCTTTCTCCCTCTCGGAGCTCTGCCCCTGTGACAGTGTCTCTTTCAGTACTGTGGGCCCCCAAATTCAATCCAGTGCCCCATCGTTTTGTACTATACCCTGTATTTCTGCTGTGGACCAATTAAAGCTAGTTCTGGGTGGAACAGGTTTCTAGGCACGATGGGTCTCGTTCTTGGTGTGACCGGGTTCTCGGTGTGACCCGGTTCTCGGTGTGACAAGATTAAAAGAGTTGCCTGACAGTCCTGCATGAAATCTCTACCATACAAATGTCTGCTGGGTTAGCTCATGGAAGGCAAGCTTTGAATGCAGGACACACTGGTTAGGGGAAGGAGAGTAATTTTCCATCAGCATCTAAGTTGTCAGCCTGAATTATCCTCAGAGGAAAAAGTCGACCCTTTGATTGATATTCAGGGAGTCTGTCACAGGGGACAAACCTCATGGGCCTGGACTTTAGGGAATGGGACTGAGGGTGCTCCACAAGCGGAGTGTGGGGGCAGGGTCAGCGGGGCTCTGCGGAGTGTGGGGGCAGGATCGGTGGGGTCAGCAGGGCTCTGTGCGGAGTGTGGGGGCAGGGTCTGTGGGGGTCAGCGGAGTGTGGGGTCAGGGTCGGTGGGGTGGGGTTGAGCCGTGGGAGAAGTGAGCACTGCAATGTCCACTCTGGGCCAGGCCTGATCTAGTCTCTTCCTCCAGGACCCCGAGGGGCTGAGGGAGCTCCTAGAAGACTGCTGGGACGCAGACCCGGAAGCACGGCTGACGGCCGAGTGTGTGCAGCAGCGCCTGGCAGCCCTGGCTGACCCGCAGGTGGCTTCTTCCTTCCCAGAGAACTGTCCTTCAGCACTGTCCTCTGCCTCTCTCCCCTGCAGGCCTCAGCAGGCTTCTTGCCACCTCAGTGTTCAGCAAGGCCCTGGCTCCAGGAGTCCTCAGCCTGTCAGTACTAGTGTTCGTGTGTAAATGAGCAGTTTGTATGAACGCTTTATACAACTAACATACGTGTGGCGATCACACACCTGTTGCTGTCATTCTCTGTGGGTTTTTAGCCCATGGGGTACATGTGCTCAGGAAAGAGTAAAGATTTCCCACTGTTGGCCTTGGACTTGTCTCCTTTTTATTGGTCTTTTTCTCTAATGTGTATTTATTTATTTATCTTAAGATCTGTTTATTTTATTTATAGTATATATGTTTGTCTATGAGTTTATGTGCACCACATGCATGCAGGAACCCTTGGAGGCCAGAAGGGGGCATCACATCCCATGGAACTGGAGTTACAGATAGTTGTGAACCACCATGTGGATGCTGGAAACAGGTCCTTAGTGAGAACAGTAATTGCTCTGAGACCTTAAACCATCTCTTCAGGCCTTTATTATTTATTTTTTGAGGCAGGGTCTTGCCTTGGCTCAATATGTAGCCCAGGCTTGTTGCAAGGAACAGGCCCCTTGTTTGTTCCAGCCGCCCAGCTAGCTTACACCCGAAATAACCACACAGAAACCATATTAATTAAAACATTGCTTGGCTATTAGCTCTAACTTCCTATTGGCTAACTCTTACATGTTAGTTTAATCCATCTCCATTAATCTGTGTATTGCCACGTGGCTGTGGCTTGCATCCATCTCAGGCAGAGGATCCATGGCTTCTCTGACTCTGCCCTTCTTCCTCCCAGCGGTCAGTTCTGTTTTCTCCACCTACCTAAGTTCCTTCCTATCAACTAGGCCAATTCTTTATCCATTAACCAATGAAAGCAACACACAAACAGAAGGACCTCCTACACCACAGGCTAGTCTCAAATTTGCAACTATGCCCTTAACCTCAGTGTCTCAAGGATTGGGATTACAGGTCTGAGGCTCTAGCTTGTATGTATGTATGTATGTATGTATGTATGTGTGTATGTATGTATTAGACAAAGTCTCACTATGGAACCCTGACTGGCCTGGAGCTCACTTTGTAGATTTACAGAGACCCCTGCCTTTCTCAAGTGCAGGATTAAAGTTGTGTGCCACCATGCCAGGCAGCAACACTTATTTTTAAAGATTTTATTTGTATTAATTATGTATATGTGTGTCTGTGGTGTGTACATATGGGCACAGGGCCTGGAGAGGGCAAAGAAATTAGGTATTCCTAGAGCAGGAGTCATGAGTCACATGACATGGGTGCTGAGGCGTGAACTGGAGTAAATGCATTTTAACCTCTAAGCCAGCTCTCTGGGACCACCAGGATTGATTTTTAAAATGGTGGCATCACCTGCTGGGCACTGGGGGAAGAGGAGTGATTCCAATGAAGTCATTACCCTGAGGGTGCTCTCATGGGGGGGGGGCACCGTGAAGCACAGGACGCTGGCGCTGAAGCCTAGGCAGGAGTTTCCCAGGAGCTCAGGAGCACTGAGACATTTCAGGGCTGTAAGGAGGAGTCTGCAGGGAGTTACAGCAAACGTGTAGGGGTGGAGATGGAGATTTAGCGCACTGTTGAGTGCCAACAGAGCATGCACAAAGCCCTGGGCTCTATCCCTAGCTTGCTCACACTCCCAGCACTGGGAAAGTGGAGGCGGGTGCTCACTGGGAGTCCTAAGCAGGAGGATCAAAGGTTCAAAGTCAGAGACTGGAGAGAGATGGCTCAGTTACCAGGATTTAGTTCCCAGCACTTCTATTAGGAGGTTTAATTCCAGTTCCAGGGTACCTAATGCCTTCATCTGACCTCACACACATTTGTGAAGCATTCCATATAATTCCAAAAGCGCTTCTTTTAAAATGTACTTGTTTTCCTTCGGATTCAATACATTAAGAGTAAAATTTCCATCAGGTGGTGGTGTCACACGCCTTTAATTCCAGCACTCAGAAGGTAGATGCAGGAGGATCTCTGTGAGTTTGAGGCCGGCCTGGTCTACAGAGTGAGTTCCAGGACAGCCAGGGCTACACAGAGAGACCTTGTCTCCAAAAATAAAAAATAAAAGAGTAAAATGTCCTTTTACCCTAATGTATTATTACTCAAGGCTCTCTAGCACAGTAGAACTTATAGGATCTATTTCTATCTCTATCTATCTATCTATCTATCTATCTATCTATCTATCTATCTATCTATCTATCTATCGAGAGAATTGCTGCAGTCCAGCAATGGCTGCCTGTGAACAGAAAGTCTGAGAATGTAGCAGTTGCTCAGTCTACAGGGCGGGACATCTCCGCTGGAATCTGGGAGAACGGGGCTCTCACGCCAGTGAAGGAATGTACTTGCATTGCAAGCAAGGCGAGGGCAAACAGGCAAAGAGCGAGAGCTTTCATTTCCTCCGCCCTCACTGTTTCCACCAGGTGTGGCTGGAGCAGATTCAAGGTGAGATCTTCTGACTTGGAGATTTGGATTAGACCTGGATCTACCTACTTCAAATTAAGCAAAAATCCCTCATAGATGTATCAATTTTGGGGTTTTAGTTAATTCCAGATGTAGTCGTTTTATATACAGGATCTCACATAGCCCAGGGTGGTCTCAAACTTCCCATGTAACTCCTGAGCCTCCAGCCTTCTCCGCCAAAGTGCTGGGATTACATGTTTGGGCCACCATACCTACTTTTTTTCTTTTTCTCTATTTTCTTCTCCTTCTTTTTAATGATAATTTGATAAATCCCTTTATTTTATGCTTATTCCTTTTCTAAGCAAAACACTACTTTGTTTGTTTATTTATTTATTAAGAAACAAAGTCTCAGTCATAGCCTGGATTGCTGTGTAGTTCAGTAGTCCAGGTCAACCTAAATTTGAGATCCTCCTGCCTTATCCTCTCAACTTCTAGAGTACAGAGTTGTGCACGTCAGAGGACAGTTTCCAGGAGTCTGTTCTCTGCTGTCCTGTGAGCTCTGGGGGTGGAGCTGAGATTGGCTGACTTGGCAGTATGCGCCTTTACCTGTAGGTCATCCTGCCGGTCCCTTTCAGAACAACCTTTAAAATCCGGTTAGACCAAGCTGGGCGGTGGTGGCGCACACCTTTAATTCCAGCACTTGGGAGGCAGAGACAGGCGGATCTCTGTGAGTTCGAGGCCAGCTTGGTCTACAGCGCAAGTTCTAGGACAGGCTCCAAAACTACAGAGAAACCCTGTCTCCAAAAGCCAGCCCCCGTCTTCCGCAAATAATATCTTGTCGTACTACTACTGCTCAGCCTGCTTGTGTTTTCTGTTACAGTTCTCTTGCCTCCCATACATAAGAGGAAACTAAAGACTGGAAAAGGTCAGAATGTGTGTAAAGTCGCATCATTTTAAAATAATGATGAAAGGGTTCCAGCCATTGAAAGTGTTTATGTGGCTGGAAAGGGGGCTCAGCAGTTAAGAGCAACAGCTGCCCTTCCAGAAGACCTAGGTTTAATTCCCAGCACCCACATGGCAGCTTACAACTTCTGTCCCAGGAGAATCTGATGCCCTTTTTTGACTTCTGAGGACACTGCCTGCACATGGTGCACAGACACCCACCCGTGCAGGCAAAACACCCACACACTGCTGGACTCGTTGGTGCACGCCTTTAATCCCAGCACTTGGGAGGCAGAGGCAGGCGGATCTCTGTGAGTTCAAGGCCAGCCTGGTCTACAGAATGAATTCTAGGACAGCCAGGGCTGTTACACAGAAAAACCCTGCGTCAAAAAACCAAAATAATAATAATCAGGGGGCTGAAGAGATGGCTGAGAGTTTAATAGTACCAGCTGCTCTTCCTGAGATCCTGAGTTCAATTCCCAGCAACCACATGGTGGCTCGCAGCCATTTATAATGAGATCTGGTGCTCTCTTATGGTCTGCAGGCATACATGCAGGACGAACACTGTGTACATAATAAATAAACAATTCTTTAAAAGAAAGAAAAGAAAAACCAAAACATGGTCTACAGAGCAAGTTCCAAACAACCGCACAGAGGACAGAGCAATGAAATGACAAGCAGGGGAGTTTTGTGAAAGGCTGGGAAATCTTCAAGAGTGTCTTTGCTTTTCCCAGAACGGCAATGTTGAGACTTGCGACTGAGCCCCCCCCCCCC
>NW_026068140.1:1496850-1501180 GCF_014885135.2 Alexandromys fortis | reverse complement strand
AACGGTGAGCGGGGCTGCGGGGGGGGGGGGCTCGTGACCTGTGAGCATGGAAGATGACTTTTCCTTTATGTAAAGGAATCCCCCTGAGAGGAATTTAATAATATCGAGGCATCAGGTCTCTCTTACTTCTGAAAAGTGAAGCAGTATAGGACCCTTTGGGGTCGGACACACCCACTGAGGCTGCGTCAAGGTCACTTGACTCAGTCTTTGACAAAGCAAAACCACAGATATTAATTATCAGAAGGGTAAACATGGCCTTACTTCCATGGTTTCCTTTATCTCCTTCCGCATTCCAGGGTGTTAAGTATTCCTTCTGTGGCCCAGCCTTCAACAAAACCTAGGGTAAAAGAGGATTTTAATCTTCTTCTCACAGGGATACTAATTATTACTTAGAGAGTTTCCTTGAGGGCTTGGGAAGGAGAGGGCAGACCTGAGTCTCCAAGCTTCAGTTAGATGCCCAATGTTTGCTTTGTGGATTGGGGCTTTAGTTCCTTATCCTAGGTCTTTGGTAGAAATGTGGGGAGTGAAGGAGAGACCCTGGAAATGTTCTAGAATGTTCTAGGGTAGGTGGAGGTTTGTCTGTACGGGCCCTTCAGCTCTCTGTCTCTCCCACCTTCCTGCCTGGTCTGGCCTAGAGGTACAGCATAACCCCACAACTGCCGTTTCTACCCTCTCTTAGGTGTATAGATTCTAGTTTGTGATTGCCCATCCTTGCAGCTAATCTACAGGGTAGCAGCTCTTTTCTAGAGCTGTGCTACGCTGATTTAGTCAGTATTCCTGCCCTCACCTAGGTGTGGAGAGTGAGAAACTCAGTCTGTAGGCAACCTTTAGTTCTGTGTGGCAGATGAGGACAATTTGATCTGTTCCTGTGTGCTCACTGCTGAAAGAAACCCTTGAGGACAACTTAGTCTATTCCTTTGTGCTCACTGCTGAAGGAGACCCTTGAATTTTGTTGGTTACGGGACAGGATGGGATAAGACTCCTGCCTCCTGGATACTTGGGCGAAAGGGTGGGGCATCAAAGATTGACCCTTGGAGTGACTGGCCCTGGATCTGACACCATGTCCTTTCCCCTTGCAGCACTCCTCCTCTTCCTCCTCCTCCTCTTCCAGCAGCGACTCTGACTGAATGCAGGGCTGGACCCTCCTCCCCTGAGTCTCAGCAGCTCCATGCTCCCATCGAGTTTCAGCTGTCATCTTGTGCTCCCTGCCCCACGCCTGCCTGTGGCTTCCCCTGCTGTTGGTCCTGGCTGTCTAGGGGAAGGGGAAGAAGATGGCTATGGGCTGGCGAAGCTGCCTTCGCCCTCTTGCCGTCATGCGGGGGAACTGTCTTTCCAAGATGGTGAAGACAGTTTTAAATCTGCACCACGTGATCCTTTTTACTTTCTTTTATAATGCTTGTGACTGGGGTCTGTGAAAATTTATGATGGAAACCTGTATTTTTGTGATGTTGGCACACGAGGGGATAGAGTGGCAGGCCTACTGACTGCAGCGGGCACTGCAGAGCTGCTGGGGACCAGAGTCCCCTTCCCTGAAGAGCTCTTTTAGAATCTAGTCTGTTCCTTAGTTAAATGTTATCTCAGATGGCTCTCAGTCCAAATAAAAGCTACTCTCCTGGCTCTGCTCACCTGTGCCATCACCTTGACTGGGCTCAACACCCCAGCCTCCTTTGGTTACTCTTGGTCCTACCCTTTAAAGTGTGTCCATTTTTCTTTCTTCCTCTGAGAGTCTCACACCGCCCAGGCTCCACTATGTAGTCATAGGTTACTTTTTGTACTGGTCCTCCTGTTTCACCTTCCGAGTGCTAGGGTCACTAGCTGAGCCACACCAGGCTGGTCTCGAACTCACAGAGATCCTCCTGCCTCTGCCTCCTGAGTACTGGGATTAAAGGCGTGCGCCACCACCGCCTACACTGATCTTTTCTTGTTTGTTTGTTTTTGAGATAGGGTTTCTCTGTGTAGCCCTGGCTGTTTCGGAACTCACTCTGTAGATCCGCCTGCCTCTGCCTCCTAAGTGCTGGGATTAAAGGAGATGGCACCATGCCCACTTCGTCAGTCTTTGGTTCTTTATCAACTTTAGGGAGCAATCGGCTCCCTAAAGGCTCTGCCTTTAATCTACTTTAAAAGTTAGCCAGGTGGTAGTGGTTAGGAGGCAGAGACAGGCGGAGAGCTCTGCGAGTTCAAGGCCAGCCTGGTCTACAGAGCAAGTTCCAGGAATGTTCCAAAGCTACAGAGAAATCCTGTCTCAAAAAAAAAAACCCAAAATTTATTTTAATGTGTTTGGTTTTCATGTTATGTGTTTGCATTATGTGCATGCAGTTTTTGTGGTGGCCAGAAGGGGGCATAGGATATCCTGATACTAGAGGAACAGAATTTACAGAAAAAGATATATACGATCTTATGGCAGTTATTAGAATTGGCTTATCAGTTTTGGTCCAGCTAGTCTATATCCAACAATTGCTGTCTACCAACAGAAGATCCCAAGAATCTAGAGTTGTTCAGTCCATGAAGCTGAATGGTCTTCAGTATACAACAGAATCCCAAAGAAGGCTCTAATGCCTGTGAAGAATGGACTTGTCAGAAAGCAAGCAGTCAAAGAGAGAGCTTCCTTCTTCCAAGTCCTGTATCTGTCCAGAAGGTGTGGCCCAGATTAAGAGTGGATCTGCATGCCTCAAAAGATCTGGATTAAAAATGGGTCTTGCTGGGTAGGGGTGGGGCTGGTGGTAGTGGTACACACCTTTTAGTCCAGCACTTGGGAGGCAGAGGCAGGTGGATCTCTGAGTTTGAGGCCATCCTGGAAAAGAAAAAGTACATCTTCCCATTGTAAATAATTAGGAGAAAAGAAATCCCTTACAGGTGCACCCAACTGCTTGGGTTTCATAGTCAACCCCAGATGCAGTGAAACTGACAGGCAGCAATAAGCATCATGTCCCAGCAGTGAGAGAGAGAAGGCAGTGCTCCTGTGTGTAGTGTGAGAGAGAGAGAAGGCAGTGCTCCTGTGTGCAGTGTGAGAGAAGGCAGTGCTCCTGTGTGCAGCGTGAGAGAAGGCAGTGCTCCTGTGTGCAGTGTGAGAGAGAGAGAAGGCAGTGCTCCTGTGTGCAGTGTGAGAGAGAGAGAAGGCAGTGCTCCTGTGTGCAGTGCACAAGAGAAGGCAGTGCTCCTGTGTAGTGGGAGACCCACCGAGGCCACTTGTTTTGATTTTCCCAATGCTATAAGAGCTCTTGATGGCCTTGAACTCACTATGTAGGCCAGGCAGGTCTTGAACAGATCTCCCTGATGCTGTCTCCAGAGTGCTGAGATTACAGGCACGGGTCATCATGCCTGGCTGCAGGGTTGGTTTTTTTTTGGGACAAGATATTCTATAATCTAGCTGACCTTGAATTTATGCTCCTACTGTCTCAGCTTTTTAGATACAGGAACTAAATGTGAAATACTACCTTAACCAGTTCAATCATCTTCTCTATTTTTATTTTATGTGTCCTTGGCTATCTGACATTGCCTGTTTACACTGCCATGGGATTCCAAGTGCACACAGTGCTATCTCAGTCTAAGTGTGTGTGGGCATGGTTCTAGTGCACCACGTTTGGAGGTTAGAGTGTCTTCTTCTGTTGCTTTCTACCTTATCTCAACCATAGCTCACATTTTGGCGAGGTTGGCTGGCTTGTGAGTGCTCAGGAAAGTGAGGTCTTTGTGCACGTTAGCCTGTACATCTGAATACATTCCCAGCCCTGCCTTTTTTGTTTGTTTGTTTTTGAAATGGGTCTGTTATGTAGCTCTGGCTGTCCTGGAACTCCTGAGACAGACCAGGTGGCCTCAATCTCACAGAGCCCCTGCCTTTCCTCTGAAGTGCTGGATCACAGGTGTGGGACACCACCTGTGGCTCATTTTGTTTTCTTGAGAGAGGGTCTTTTTAGGTGCTTAAGGTTGACTTGGAACTTGCTTGGTAGCCAGGCTAGCTTCAGACTTTTGATTCTCCTGCCTTTGCCTCCCTAGTGCCTCTTTGCTTGGCAAATATCCAGTCTTAATATATGAGCAACTACGACAGTGAGCAGAGGTTGGAGGCATTTGAAGGACTGCTGTCTTGCTAGCTGTCAATCACTTCCTAAAGATTTAGATTTTCAGCTGAAACTCTAGCATGTGTTTACATCTGTGCCCAGTGGGTCCCACCTCCAGTCTTCTCACTCTGTGGGTTTCTCACTTCCATCAGGGGCCTGACTCCTGAAAGCATTGTGTTTGCACCCCTATTTTGGGCATCATTCCATGCTCCCAACGGTGGTATAGTTCTCAAACGTTTTCTTTCTTTCTTTCTTTCTTTCTTTCTTTCTTTCTTTCT
>NW_026068140.1:1469997-1494680 GCF_014885135.2 Alexandromys fortis | reverse complement strand
TGTTTTTTTTTTTTTTTTTTGATTTTTCGTGACAGGGTTTCTCTGTAGCTTTTTGGTTCCTGTCCTGGAACTAGCTCTTGTAGACCAGGCTGGCCTCGAACTCACAGAGGTCTGTCTGCCTCTGCCTCCCAAGTGCTGGGATTAAAGGCGTGTGCCACCACCGCCCGGCCAGAGTACTGTTCTGTTCTTGAACTGTAGACAAAGCTGGTTTTTTTTTTTAAGCTTTATACTCTTTTTTTTGTTTTTTGTTTTTAATTTATTTATTATGTATACAGTGTTCTATCTGCATGGCAGAAGAGGGAACCTGATCGAATTACAGATGGTTGTGAGACACCATGTGGTTGCTGGGAATTGAACTCAGGACCCCTGCAAGAGCAGCCCGTGCTCTTAACCTCTGATCCATCTCTCCAGCCCCACAAAGCTGGTCTTGAACTCAGAGATCCACCTACCTCTGCCTCCTGAGTGCTGTAATTAAAGGCGTGCGCCACCACTCCTGACGGCTTTACCTGGTTTTTGTTTCGTCTGTCTGTCTGTCTGTCTGTCTGTCTGTCTGTCTATCCATCCATCCACCCACCCCTATCTATCTATCTATCTATCTATCTATCTATCTATCTATCTATCTATCGTTTTCTGAGACAGGACTTCGCTGTAGCTTTGGAGCCTGTCCTGGAACTAGCACTTGTAGCCCAGGCTGGCCTCGAATTTATATAGAGATCCGCCTGCCCCTGCTTCCCGTGTGCTGGGATTAAGGACGTGCATCACCACTGCCTGGTTTGCTGTTCTTTTTTAAATGTGTGTTTTGCCTGCCACTTGTGTACCACTTGCATGCAGTGCCTGTGCATTCCAGAAGAGGGCGTTGTATTCTATGTAACGAGTTAATACAGTGTGAGACCCTTTGGAAGAACAGTTAGTGCTTTTAACTACGGAGGCATCTCTTCAGCTCTAAGGAAGGGCCACTGTGATGACTTACAAGATGGAAAAGACATTTGTCATTAAGCCAGATGTCTTGAGTCTGATCTCCAGGACCTGCCTGGCTGAAGGAAGAGCTGACTCCTGGTGAAAGTCACCCTTTGCCTGCTTCATGCCTGCTGCGGTGGAAGCGCACACAGTTTGTACACACACACACACAAGATAATCATAAAAACCTTTTCTGTGGGCTGGGAGGTGGCGCAGGGGTTAAGAGCACTTGCTGTTTTTGCAGAGGGACCCAAGTTCAATTCCCAGCACCCACATGATAGCTCACAACCATCTGTAACTCTAGTGCCAGGGGCTTTGACACCCTCTTCTGAAAGGCACACATGTAGTATGCAGACAACAAAACCATACGTGTGAGTTAAAATAAACATTTAAAAAAAAGTTTATTGCCTTTTTAACGAAACCAAGATAGTTGTCTTGAGGCGTGTGCAATATTCAGGGTTTTCAAAATGTTAAAAAACCAAGAAACTGCGGGACGGTGGTGGTGCACGCCTTTAATCCCAGCACTTGGGAGGGAGGCAGAAGCAGGCGGATCTCTGCGAAGCCTGGTCTACAAAGCGAGTGCCAGGACAGCTAGTGATGCACAGAGAAACCGTGTCTCGAAAAGTGGCAAGAACATTTTTCTTAAGTTCAATTCTTCATTATCATTTTTATTTCCTGACACAGTGTTCTGGGCAGAATAGTGATGCTTTTATTTCTTACTAAACTGGATTATTGTTTTTAGAGTAAGCATTTTGTGTGATACTTTCAGCCTGGCTATTCTCTCTTTTTTTAAAAACTGGATTAGATTATCCTTCCCTCTCTTCTTGAGCCACGGCGATGGCCACCTCAATTCTCACTTAGGCCTGAGCTTTCCGGCTCGCCCGCTAGAGGCCACTAGTTTTCTCCGCACGTCTCTGCTGCCGCTCTATCCTGGACCTCGCCGCTAGTTACCGGCCGTTGTCTCGCTGGTGCCGACGCCGTCCAAGGAGCCGCTCTAGGCTCCGCGAAGGTCGTCCGCATTGCGTGGGGAAAGTGTGGACGACGCAGTCGACTCGCCGGCCCCCGGGGCGGTTAGCGCTTCCGGGGTCGAAGGGTGCGCGGGGTTGAAAGCGGCCCGCTCCGCCCCGTCCCCCTCCCAGACCAGCAGAGGCAGCAGCCGGAGCAGCCGCAGCCTGCGCCCTCTCCCGCCCGCCCGCCCGCCCTCCGCCCGCCCGCCCGCCCTCCGCCGCCCTCCGCCGCCCTCCACCCGCCCCGGGGTCTCTTCCCCTTCCTCCTCCTCCACCCCCCTCCTCCGCCCGCCAGCGGGGCCCCCCTCGCCTTCCCGCCCGCCCCTATTGTTCCGCCCCCGGCCTCCCGCCCTTCCCCTTCCCGCCCGCTCCCCTTTTCCCCTCAGTCGACTCGCGCCTCCAGGTAAGCTTAAAAATTTCTCCTCCGCCCCCGGCAGTAGCTTCTGTTTCCACTCGTGTCATCTTTCTTGGAGGACTCCGTTCGTAGTCTGGAGCCTCGGCCTCTCGTAGTCCCGCGTGAGCGTCCACTACTCTCCTCCTGGCCGTCCATTCACGCGAGGCCCTGGCTCTGGCGCGGCCTAGTAGGCCTCGCGCAAAGCCTGCTCCCCCCTCCCCCCCGCCTCTTCCCGGTGGCGGCTGCGCAGGAGTCAGGGAGGGCGCGCGCGGCAGGGGCGGGCGGCGGTGGATTTGTTGGTTGAGGGGGGTGGGGGAGGCGATGGCCGGCTCGCTGGCCGGGCGGGTGAGCGCGGCTCCCCGCGGGGGTCAGGCGCTGGCGCAGCCTCACGAGGAGGCGCTACTTGCCCGGCCCCTCCCCCTGGGTCGCAGCGCCCCCCCCTGACCGAACCGTTTATTTCCTCCCCCCTCTAGTCAAGGGAAGGGGGGGCTTATTTTTTCTTAAGTGGAAAATGCTTGGATGACCGGGGCCGGGGGGAGGGGAGAGGGGGACTGCCGAGTTAAAGGGTAGGCGGACTCCCAGTTACCGAGTTACTCTGACGTTCTCTCGGGTAACGAATTTTGAAATTATAAAATGCCTGCCGCTATAAACCAGACCGAGCTATTTATAGAGGGGTATTGACTGCGGGATTAACAGCTGGATTCCCGGGATGGGGTACACTTTGGTTGACCTACTCAGGAGAGGAAGAGACAGGTTTCTCAGATTAGAGGGCTTGGAGTTTTTAAAAAAAAAAACGCATCTTTCTGTTTTACTTACATGGTTTTGGAGATAAATTTTTGGTGTTCTTGTCTCTTTGAACTTGTAT
Source organism: Alexandromys fortis (assembly GCF_014885135.2). NCBI lineage: Eukaryota > Metazoa > Chordata > Mammalia > Rodentia > Cricetidae > Alexandromys > Alexandromys fortis. The sequence goes on along the minus strand of NW_026068140.1, from coordinate 1,491,457 downwards.
TACTGTATTTTGAAAATGATTAATCATTTGAGTAGGCATACGGAATTAAAGCTGTCAGGTTTATACCTTGTATTTGGGGGGAGAAAAATGAGTTTTACAGACCTAAAATCAATAAGCATTGTTTTCCCAAAAGATGTTGACTTGAGGTCTTTGACAGCAAGTAACTTTTCTGGAAGTAGGGGCCTGCTGTGCTTTGGAATGCATTTATATAATTACTTATCATCCTGAAGTAACCAGAAGACCTTTACCATATACAGAGTGGTGTAGCAGCCACCTTTTTAAGTGCTTTATAATGTTTAAGGCTTGGATTTGGGGTGCAGAGGCAGATTGGTCTTGGAGTTTGGAGGCCAGCCTGGTGTTACTAGCCTGTTCCATTCTGTCCTGAGCTACATAGACTCTGTTCCAAAAACAACTTAAGGATGTGGGGATTTCAAATACACAGCACAGGGAAAGCTGGTGTTTGGAAGGACAGAGTTAAGAGAAGTCACTGATACTGATTTGAAGGGATGTATACTTGACATGCTTTTGAAATTTCACTGTCCTTTCGAAGTATCAGTGTTTGGTTATTAAAGGCAAAAACATCAAAATCCCAATTGTCCTGTCTCTACAAGTAGAGTTGTTTGAGAAGATGAGTGCATGCTGCATCCTGGGAATCTGTCACCTACTGATGCTTTAAAGCAATGTGAAGTCAAACTTTACCACTGACAGTTTCGTTTTTATTGTTGTATTTGAGTTAAAAGATTTTAGAAGTGTGTGGTAGTCAAAGTTACATTCAAGGATAAGGAAAATTCCTCAGATTGATTAGAAAGAAAGAATGGGAGAAGAGAGAACTGAGATGTACAGAATCATTCAGAGGAGGATTGTGGAGCCCCATCATTTGTGGAATGTATATTGGATATATCTCACTTTCTTTCAGTGAGACTCCTGGATTAAATTATTTTTGTTACTTTGTGACTGTCCCAATTTGTAGTCTTGGCAGCTGACTTGGCTCTCAATACATTGCCCAAGGTGGCCTTGAACTTACAGCAATTTTGTCATAACCCTACAGTGTTGAGATCAGTAATGTACCACCGTGCACAGTTCTGAACTAAATCATTTTAAAGTCATTGGGTATCCATCACCATCTGAGAGTTAGAAACTGTTAACGGTTAGAGACCTTTATGTGTATACTCTATTTACTCCAGTTGATGCCAGTAGCCAGCAAGCTGAGTTTGCCCTCACTGTAGTAAACCTTGTCCAGCTGCTTTTGAATCCTTTTCAAAATGTACTCAGCTGAAGTACAACTTCGTGCACTTGAGCAGTTCCCCCGTAACCATTGCCAGTGGAAGGAATGAATCTTTCTCATCCCAGTCATCGGTGGAAACCCTATCATTAATGAGCAAACTGGAAACAAAACCTGATCTGTAAGTGTTATGCAGTTGTGCTGAGTGTGTTTACAAGTCTGATAGGCTAACATTTAAGGAAAAGAGTCCATTAGGTAACAGTTTAAAGGGTGAAGTGAAAATAACTGGAAAATAATTACTCTTTATTTATTCCCCCCTTCTCATTTTGGTCATTCTTATAGTTTTGGCATTCACTCCCACCCGTGACCAAAGACTTGACCACTCAAAAGTCCAGCTCCCTGTAACTACTAGACATGGACACCGGTGTGATTGAAGGTGGATTAAATGTCACTCTTACTATCAGGCTACTTATGCATGGAAAGGTATGCACCAGTTTGGAAAATTGGGTCATAGTAGCTGGTACGGGAGGGGCCAGGAAAAGCGGACAAGCATGTGGGAGCTCATCAGATTAGCACTGTGGGACATCTGGCTGTGCCACTCTTCTCTAATGGAGTGTGGTGAAAAGATGGACAGCTTTTACTAGGAAGCCTCAGTGAGCAAGAAGGACAAGCAGAGCCAAAAAACAGTCCTAGCTGGCTGGTAAAACATTCTGATGTATGTTGTTGTATCTTACAGTTTCAGAAAAAAAATTGTTTTGATTTTTGGGTGTACAGGAGATTGAGGGCCAACACTATTGTGGAGTTATATCTCCAGGCCTCATTTTGCATATTACACAAAGGTGTGGTATTCATTCTGATTCTCAATTCTTTGGTAGCTTCACTATAAAATTTTGTGCAAGGAAATGAATAAGTTTCCCCCCATGAATCTTAAAATCTATTTCTTTGATTTGGTAATTAGTATAATTAGCACTTGGTTAGCTGAACATTTAGAGTTTTCTTTTCATAATGATGAAAATGATGAACTCTGAATTTCCTGTTACCAATGTTTTCTTCATTGCAGGAAGTTGGCAGTATCATCGGAAAGGTAAGAGTTTCACTTTAACATTAATTGCTATTTAGTTAGTCTGAGCTGAAATAGTTGGAGCTCATGCTTGACTTTTCCTTTTTCAGAAAGGAGAATCTGTTAAGAAGATGCGCGAGGAGGTAAGTTATAAGAACAGTGGGATTCTCTAGACTGAATCCCTGACCTGAAAAGTTTCTGTATGATAGATTACAGGGGGGAAGCATTTTCTGTTGCTGTAATGACAAACAGTACATAGATAGGAAATGAATTTGTGCCGAGTCTCAAAAAACACGAGCTGCATGCAGTATGTTGTTTGAGGACAAGTGGAGCAGTTGTCCTCAATTTGAAACGCTTGCTTTATTTAGGCAGCTTGTTGCCCTTGCCTGTGTGTATTATCTAGGATGGGCTATCCTCTACAATTTCAGCTCTTTTTATCTATTAAAACTACTTGTTTCTTTTTCTTATCCAGAGTGGTGCACGTATCAACATCTCAGAAGGGAATTGTCCTGAGAGAATTATCACTTTGGCTGGACCGACTAATGCCATCTTCAAAGCCTTTGCTATGATCATTGATAAACTGGAAGAGGTTTGTGTGTGTGTGTGTGTGTGTGTGTGTGTGAGTTTTAGGATTGCCTCTCCTTCCCATTACCTACCAGTCCTAAAACAAAACTGAGATTAAGTAAGCCTGTTAAGTACTTGAGCTGTACCTTCAGCCACTGTCTTTTTTTTTTGTTTGTTTGTTTGTTTTAAGTGTATAATTTATTTTTATTTTACGTTCATTACGTTCATTTGCCCAAGTTTATGTCTGTGGGGGGCAGGTGTCAGAAGCCCTGTAGTTGGAGTTAGGGACAGGTGTGAGCTGTCATGGGTCCTGCTAATTGAACCAGGGTCCTCTGGAAGATCAACCAATGCTCTTAACTGCTGAGCCATCTCTCCAGCCTTCCTCCCCTTTTGGTATGGCTTTCTTTTGGTCTTTTTATTTATTGAGATAACTGTGGAAGTCTGGCACTACTAGTAGTTCAAGATACCCTTCAGCAGTTCTGTGTCACCTGACTATTGGGATCTCATAAAATGTACACTACCCTTTCCAACTTTGTCATTGAAACATTTCCTCACTAATTGTTTTGAGGTGTGCCATTGCTTCCTTGATGGTTTTACAGTTGAATGAACTTAATGTAGTTTTTTTAGGGTCCTGCTGAAATCGTACATTTTGCATTTTGAACTCTATATACAGGCAGATACTTCTGAATGCTGGGATTAAAGGTGTGCACCACCACCGTCTGGCTTGAAAACTTTTGAAAAATGAATAAATTAATTAAAAAATTTGGGGGGGTCATTGAGGAGGCTCAACAGGTGAAGGCACTTGCCCAACACCTGACAGTGGTTGGATTAGTCCCTGGACTCACATTGTGGAAGGAGAGAGCTCACTTTCACATTTATTCTCTGACCTACACCTGCACTCATGTAAGTCAACAGCGATAACAATAGGAAATCTTACTGTTTGGGATACAGTGTCTAGGAAAGCTTTTGATCAATACAGGTTTTGTTGTGGTTTGCTCTGTTTGCTGGAATAGAACCAAAGGCGTCATGCATATGCTCAGGCTCTTTTTGGTTTTTTCTTTTGGTTTTGAGACAGGGTTTCTCTGTGTAGTCTTGGCTGTCCTGGTCAGGCTGGCTTCAAAGCAAGCTCTGTAGACCAGGATAGCCTCAAACTCAGGTATCTGCCTATTACCTCCTGGTACTGTAATTAAAGGCATGTGCCACAATTCCTGGGAAAGCATGGACTCTTAGAATTGATCTGTTGCCAATCCCAGAGCTCTGCTTCAGAGCATTTTAGATATAATTCCTGGTTTCATTGTCTTTATAGTGCTTTGTATTTTCAACAAATAAAACTGGGAAGTTGAAATCTGAGATTGGGTATAGCTCATGGTAGAGTGATTGGTAAGCATATGAAAGTCCTAGCGCTACAAAAGCCAAAAATACAAACCTTAAATCATTTTAGCTATCTGGTATTGGGTATTGATTTTGTAAGAGGACATTCAGTTTGATTGTGGTTGCATTGCTTCATATATTCATATCTTTAGTTTAATTTTGACAATTTTCCCCTCTAGCTTAAATTACTCTTTGTGTATGTGTATATGCATGTGTGAATGTCCACACTGCAGTACCAGAGGAAGGATAGCAGGTGTTTTCTATTGTGTTCTGCCTTACAGCTTTGAGATACTATCTCTCACTGCCAGCCTTTCAGTTTCTTGTATACTTCTGTTCCACACCCAGTGGTAGGATTGCAGGCATCACAGCCATACCCAACATTTGTGAGTGCTAGGGATCTGAACTGATCTGGGTTCTTTTCTTATTTGATTGTACAGAAAGCTTTCTTTACCACTGAGTCATCTCCCTTAACCCTACTTTTTTTTTTTTTATTTGAATATTGGGTACCACTGCCTGGTGGTGGCAGTGGCACACACTTTTAATCCCAGCACTTGGGAGGCAGAGGCAGGCGGCCAATCTGGTCTACAGAGCTAGTTCCAGGACAGCTCTAAAGCTACACAGAAACCCTATCTTGGAGAGAAAAAAAAACAAAAAACAAACAAAAAAAAAAAAATAAAAATATTGGCTACTAGGATTAGAAACTTTGGATTGTGCATGCTTGACAAATTACATTTGTAATCCAAATGGAAGGAAGGCCAGCTTTGTTTGTTAGAAGTGTTGCTTTTTTCTGTACCCTTGTAGTGAAGAAAAATTAGATTATGGTTTCTTTTGCAGTTATTTTTTTTAAAAAAATATTTATTATCCATACAATATTCTGTCTGTTTGTATGTCTGCAGGCCAGAAGAGGGCACCAGACCTCATTACAGATGGTTGTGAGCCACCATGTGGTTGCTGGGAATTGAACTCAGGACCTTTGGAAGAGCAGGCAATGCTCTTAACCACTGAGCCATTTCTCCAGCCCCTTTTGCAGTTATTTTTTCTGTTTTTTGTGTGTGTATGTGTTGTGGCAAGTGATCCATTCCAGGGTAAGCATTTTAACAATGAGCAAGTTCTGTTTCATTTGGAAGGATAGGGGAACATGGTCTGTTCCTACTGGATCTTACCTTTTCAGAGTCCTGGATTATTATTACCACATTGGGCTCAGATATTATAATGTTCACTTAGTTTGGTATAGTTATACATGTATGTTCCTTACAAGTCCAGGAGTACTTGTTTCATGCACTTTCATACACACACACACACACACACATACACACACACACACTTATCTTTTTGGTGTTCTGAGTAATTTTCTTTTTTTTACAGGACATAAGCAGCTCTATGACCAATAGCACAGCTGCCAGCAGACCCCCAGTTACCTTACGGCTCGTGGTCCCTGCTAGTCAGTGTGGCTCTCTCATTGGAAAAGGTGGTTGCAAGATCAAGGAAATAAGAGAGGTTGGTTCCCCCCTCCCCCAAATGTCTGTTAGCTTCACTTTTTTTTTTTTTTTTTCTATTTAGACAGATCTCTGGGAGAGCCTCTGCCTTCTGAATGGTGCATCCTTATACCTATACTAGATTGTGTTATGGCTAGAAAAGTTTAGCATGTGATGTGAAGATTTAAGATGGACTTCGTGATGGTTCAGGTCTGTAATCTCAGCTGCATAGGAGACTCCAAGTTCAGGTCTTGCCTTTGCTGTAAAGATCAAGGCCAGCTCATTGACATTTAGGAGACCCTATCTAAAAAAATACAAGATGGAGCCAAGTATGGTGGTGTATGCCAGCACTTGGGAGTAAGAAGCAGAAGGGTCATGTTGAAGTCAGCATGGTCTAGCTACATAATGAGTTTCAGGCCAGCCAGGTGAGATCTCAGTTTTAAAAAAAAGTAGGATTAAAAAAGGTATTGAAATTTGGTTCTGGTAGTACAGTAGTTGCTTAATGTGTCTGTGGCCCTATGTTTAACCTGATAACTGATCATGATTAGCAGTCCTTGAAGACTGTAGTGTGATGATACTGGAATTAAAGTGTTATAATTTTCTTTAAAACACAGTTCAGGAGCTGGAGAGATGGTGCAGTGGTTAAGAGCACTGGCAGCTCTTCCTTGGGTCCTGAGTTCAATTCCTAGCAACCACATAGTGGCTCACAACCATCTATAATGAGATCTGAGGCTTCTTCTGGCCTGCATACATACATGCAGGCAGAACACTGTATACATAATAAATTAATTAATAAAAACACAATTCATATATTTCAGTTTTTGTGCTATCCAAGGTAGGTACCCAGGGCCGCACAAATGCAAGGTGGAGATGGAGAGATGGCTCAGAGGTTAAGAGCACTAACTGCTCTGCAGAGGTCCTGAGTTCAATACCCAGCAATTACATGGTGGCTCACAAATGCAAGGTGGATACTCCCCCAAGCTACATCTCAGTGCACTATTCCCTAGCCCCTTTTATTTTTTAAAGGTGAGATCGTTGCTATGTTACTAGCCTGGGACTTCTAAATTACTAGTATTCTTCCCTCAGCCTCCCAAGTACCTAGGACTAGATATAGCCTTGCCTAGTTCAGTAATGAGTCAGAATATGAGAGAATAACTTTTTGCATATAGTTATCATTTATTTTATCTTGGGTCGGGGGAGGTCAGTTTTTTTGAGACAGGGTTTCTCTATAGCCTTGGCTGTATTGGAACTTGCCCAGTAGACCAGGCTGACCTTGATTTCAAAGAGATCCATCTGCCTCTGTCTCCCCAGTGCTGGGATTAAAAGTGGGTGTTACCATGTCCCATTTCATGCTTCCTCTCCCCCTTCCCTTTTTACCCCACAAGACAGATTTTTCTGGCCTGGCTGTTCAATTAATTCATCCGGGATTCTCCTGCCTATCTTTTATGTGTTCTTGGTTTTGTGCTTACAAGCATTTTATAGACTGGGCCATCTTCCTTTACACCCCCACCCCCCCATTATACTATGTGTGCATACTGGTCAGAGGGCATGTGGCATGACAGTCAGTTTTTTTCATTCTACCATGTGTATTCACTGGGCTCCAATACAGGTTGGTAGATTTAGTTGCAGTTGTCTTTACCTACTGAACCACTAAATTTTTTTTTTTCTGGTAGATTATATATTTTGATTTTTTTCAAGGCAAGGTTCCTGGAACTCTGTAGAACAAGGCTGATCTCAAATTTAGACCCTCCTGCTTCTGCTTCCTGAGTATTGGGATTAAAGTCAAGAGCCACCCAGCCTGGGTTGAAGATGCACCCCGTGTGAATATTTGCATGAAAGTGCAGGTGCCCTGGAATCCAGAAGAAGGTTCTGGATTTCCCCGGGCTGGAGTTTCAGATGGTTGTGAGCAGAATTACGTGCTAGGAACTGAATTCAGATTATCTGTAGGAATTATTATTAGGAAGCTGTAAACAACAGAGCCGTCTCTCTAGTCCTAAAATAATTTTAAAACTTTATGTATGCACACAACATAGTCACCACTTGTCAGCAGAATGCAGAAGAGAGTTGGATCTCATGAAATGGAGTCACAGACGGTTGTGAGGGACATGCGGGTGATGGAAACTAAACCCAGGTTCTCAGCAAGAGCAACAGATGCTCTTAACCATTCAGTCATTTTTCCAAGTCCCTTAAAAACAGTTTTTAAGGCTAGGTCTCACTATGTAGTTCTAGCTGTCCTGGAACTCACTCTGTAGACCAGGCTGGTCTTGAACTCACAGAGGTATATCTTAACTCTACTTCTTAAGTACTGGGATTAGAGGTGGATACCATCGCTTTCTGGCTTTTTTTTTAAATCTCTTATTTTTTATTTTATGTGCATTGATATTATTAGTATTTTCCCTACAGTTATGTCTGTGAGGGAGCCAGAGCCCCTAAAATGGAGTTACATACAGTTGTGAGTGGCCATGTGGTGGTGCTGGTACTTGAACCTGGTTCCTTTGGAAGAGCAGCCAGTGCTCTTCAACCTCTAAGCCAGTCTCCACCTGGCTTCTTTATCAATTCTTAATTAATATTTTTTATGTCTAGATGAAATGTTACTAAATGGTTTCGAGGGAAACTAGTTGGAGTTCTTTGAAGTCTTTGTACAGGATGGTTAGTTTTCTGCACAGGGACCATGTGTTTTTGTGGGTCAGGGGAAGTGGTTTTGGTGATAGTGTCTTACTATATCCAAAGTTGGCCATAAACGTGTCAGATGGTCCATCTGTTTCAGCTTCAGAGATTATAGGTGCGAATAACTAGTTTGAGATTTTGTTTGGATGATAAATTTTAAATACTTGGAATGGTATCTGACATATAGAATAGGATTGATGAAAATGTTTGCTCAAATAAGTATGAAAGGTAGGTGATAATTGTGAGGAGTTTGTTTGGAGTGTGTCAAAGCTGTCATTATTAGGTAAGAGAAAATTGTTTAGAAGAGACTTCCTTGTGCAGGTTAAATGTAGACCATTATGCAGTTTTATTCTTATCTTTCAGAGTTAATTAATTTATTTTTTTTCTAATGTAGGTTAAAAAAGTTATGTCAATTAAATTTTCCATTTTAAGAAAACTTGTTTAAATCAGTGGTTCTCAACTTATGCTGTGACTCATTAAGACAGGTCGCTCATGTTGCGCTTACCCCCAACCATAAAAGTTTTTGTTGCTATTTTATAATTTATTTGGCTGCTCTTACGAATCATAATGCATATATATATGTATATATATATGTGATATGTAGAATTATCTGATGTAAATTTTATGCAAACGACATGTTGAAAACTGTCATTACTAAAGACTTATTGCACCAAATCTTAAGACAAAGGACACTGGACATTAAGAAAGAGGTCCACCCGTCTTGGGATCCAGTGCAGTTATTTTTCTTGTGTGTGCTCTGCTAGCATCAGAGTTTATTTATTTTTAACTTTTGTAAGCAGTCGTGTCAGATAAAGGAAGAATTGGGAAAAGAGAAAGAAAGGGGGTAATGAGTGTCTATTGAATATCACATTATAAAGTTGCCATTTGGGGAATTGAATTGGAAAACATAGTTTTTCTCTGATTTCTAATTTCCTTTTACCTTAAAGAGTACAGGGGCTCAGGTCCAGGTGGCAGGGGATATGCTCCCCAACTCAACTGAGCGGGCAATCACTATTGCTGGCATTCCGCAATCCATCATTGAGTGTGTCAAACAGATCTGCGTGGTCATGTTGGAGGTAAGCCCTCAGGCTCATGCTGGAGGTAGGGGTGATTCTGGGGACAGAGGAACTGATCTATATTTAGTAAGACTAGAATTAGGTGGAGCTGGTAGGCTATCAGTGGGGGTGGGGAAAGAAGTTCTCTTGTTTATATTTTCCTTTTGCCAGTTTTGACTTATCTTAGTTTGTGAGCAAAAATAGGATCTGCTAAGTAGTCTTGTGGCTCAGAATAATTTTAGTATTGTGGGTAGGGTAAGAGACTACAAGGATTTTGGATTTCTGAAACTAACCTTTTGAATCACTTGACATTGATATAGTTCTTTTATTTATATAGTCAATAGTTAGAAAAAAATATCAAATGGTAGTGTTTTTGAGTGAATTATGAAGTCCTGTTATTCTGTTGCAAAAAAAATAGAAATTAAAGGAAATTAAATCTTTTTTGAGTTACATAAAGTTGAATCTGAAAGGAAAAAGATGTTGCTTGTGTCTTTTTGAACCATATATGTAACATTTGGAAATTTCATATCCAACTTAGATTTTATTACTTATACAAAAATTTGAGATCCTAAAAATTATCAGTTGAAGTATATCTATACATTTGTGTGTGTGTGTGTGTGTGGATGAAATTTATTTACAAGTATGGAAATCAGCCTGGCGGTTATGGTGCACGCCTTTAATCCCAACACTTGGGAGGCAGAGGCAGGCAGAGTTCGAGGCCAGCCTGGTCTTCAACAACTAGTTCCAGGACAGGCTCCAAAGCTACAGAGAAACCCTGTCTCGGAAAAAAAAAAAAATCCAGAAAACAACCAAGTGTAGAAATGACTAAAACTATTTCAGGACATATTTGGTGAAAATTAGTGAGCCATGAAGTTTCTTGTTGCTTTAAAGACAAATAATAAATATCAGATATTTGAGATTACAATATCTAATCATGTACAGCTTGGTAATTGAGGGGATGGAAGTCATTTTTATTTAACTGACCTGTGTGTGCTATCGCCACACAGCTGAAGCAGCTTTGAAACCTTATCTCTTTTTGTTTTTTTCCCCTCTGACTCTCTCCCAGTCCCCCCCGAAGGGCGTGACCATCCCGTACCGGCCCAAGCCCTCGAGTTCTCCAGTCATCTTTGCAGGTGGTCAGGTAAGAGAACTCCATTGGTGGGCAGAATGAACAGAGAGTGTTAGATATCTGCTTTGCCAGCAGCACACCAAGCTACTTTGCATGCTTGCTGAAAACATTTGGCCATAGTTTGATTTGCTTTTTTTTTTCTTTTTCTTTTTTTTTTTTTTTTTGGTACTATAGAAAATTTTGAATGCCAAGACCTTATTTATAGTGGAAGTTTTGTAGACACTCAGAAGAGTAATTGATTTTGGTGGTGGTTTGGGTTAAAGTTACATTTCTTTCAGTGTCATTACTTTCCCTATATCACCATCCCATTCATGCTTTTGTGTGCGTGGGATGTTAGAGATGAGTAATGATAGCAAAGAAGGGTGGTAGTCTCAAATGTCATGGGGGCATGGGGTGGTAGGCTCTTGAGCTTGAGTGTTCTACAAACTTTCCCTTCCCTTCACCTCACCTCCCCTACTCTACCCTTTTCACCCCCAGACTCCAGTGTGTTATCCCCCAGACTCTTAAACTCATAACCACTGGTTTGAAACCATGTGGTATAATTTAAATCAGCTGGAGTAAGAGGAGCATTCAAGGATAGGATGGGGAGAGCGAGCATGCTGGGCTTGGCACCTCTATTCCTCACCAATCTAAATCATTTATCTTTTGACACATGGTTTATGCTAAAGTTAGGGTTGTGTGAGAAGAGTATTGATAAATGTCATGGTGCTAGTGTATTCTGATTATTAGTGTTAACTCTGGAGTAGGTTTTTAGAATTCTGTGATTTAGGTTGAAATAGTCGCAGTCATTTTGGTAGGTGAAGGTATGTTGCTTAAAAGTGCCCTTCCCACTTTGGACTGTCCTATTTAAAAAACATCTGTATTTAGCTAGTTATATTTGTATTTAGTCTGAAAGGTATTTGAGAGAGGAAGTATCAACTTGGAGATCATCTCACATTTTACTGAGTAATAAAAGTGAACCAGTCTATGTCTTGCTGAGAGTTTTCATAAGTAGTTATATTTCAGTGTTATTGTGAGATGTTAGGACTTTGTTTAAGCATTAGCTTTGTTTCAGCAGGTTTGTCAAAGTCCTGCCAATACAAGTAGTTGGGAGGATAAGCAGTAGCCAGGAGGGTTAGCCCCAAGAGTTAACCATGGAACTCTAGGTTATCCAATGCTGGGTCACCAATCCATCCTTCTTCTCTTCCTCCCTGTCACTCCTTTCCCTTTGTACCTTTTTTCTTCCTCTCCATACCATCCTCCCTTTATTCAGTTAACTGCCCTCTTAAAGCTTGCAGCTTCTTCCATGACTTGCCCTGTCATGGGTCATTCCCATGGGCCTTTTTATAAATGGACCAGTTCATACAATGTCCACATATGGACCTCTGTCTTTTGTGACAAAGTGGGTTCTGTAGGGGTTTAACTCAATCCTACAGTGACCAAGACCAGCATCAGCTCTGTTACCTCACCCCCCACTCTTACTGAAAATAACCCAATTGTGCAGTATCATCTGCCGCTAGGTAACTTTTTTTATTCACTCATTACAGCTCGTTTCAAATCTGTGTTGTGAGCTCCTTTTTAAGGAAAAAAAAAATAAACAACTTTTTTTTTTTTTGGTGTGAATTTCATGCTGGTGACAAGGTGCCGGATTGACAGCCCTGGAGACTGAAATCCTCTATTTATCCACAGGACAGGTACAGCACAGGCAGCGACAGTGCGAGCTTTCCCCACACCACCCCGTCCATGTGCCTCAACCCTGACCTGGAGGGACCACCTCTAGAGGTGAGAGGGGATGTTCAGTCTCCAAGGCTCACTCAATCCTTCCGCCTCAGCCGAGACTGCCAACACACGGGGGGCCAGTGGCGCTGGTGATTTTTGTGCTGTGGACACCACCTGTCCACGGGGACCTGGACTGACCTCCCCACCTCATTTCACACAGGCCGCGTAGCCCACCAGATGGTAACGCCAACCTTTTTTTTTCTTTTTAATTTTTTTTCTTTTTTCTTTTTTTTTTTTTGGTTGCTGTTGTTCAATCCCTCTTTCCCTCTCCCACTCCTCCCATCCCATTTTCACCTTCCCACTCCCACCTGGATGTACTTTTGGGGGTACTCGCCACTGTAACTGATGTGAGAAAGTTCACATTCTATTAAGTAACCAGCCACTCCCTTCCATTCCTTCTTTTTTCCTTGTCACCCCCCCCAACCCAATTTCCCTAAAGACCCAGCTCCCTTTTTGGGAAGATATGGTGTGGGGAGGAGGGCATAGTGGGAGCTGCAAGTGCCTTTATGCAGGGATAGGGGCGGGGGGTAGGAAAGACAGGACTTAGCAAATTGATCCTCCCCCTCCCCCAGTGCTTCTGTGTCAGGTCCCTGGCATTAGAGACCTAGCTAGCTTCTTGTTAATTTAGGGTCTTAGGCAATGTTGAATATATATGGTGCAGGTCTGTGTAGATATAAACCATTCATGTTAGTGTGATTACTATCTGGAATTGAATATGGGGTAGGGGGATTGGTCAGTTGAGCCATTGCTTTTATTTTCCACATTTTAGGTAAAAAGCTGACGTGTGTATTTTACCTTAATCGAAGAGAACTTGTAGACCCTTTTAAGAGGATCTGTGGAATAAAGTTGCTTTATTTAGGGTTCATAGAAGGCCAGCTCAGGTCTGACTATTTGTGAGATTACCTTTACTGTCTCAATATGCCTCCCTTTGTCTAGTTCAACTCTGGCTTGCTGGCTAGTTGAAAACTTGCTCTCCCCCCGCCCCCCACCGGGTGGCTGTCCGTGATTGGTTTTTAATAGGAATTGTTTTCCTCCTTTTTTAGGCCTATACCATTCAAGGACAGTATGCCATTCCACAGCCAGATGTAAGTTTTGATTTCACTTCTTGTTTGAAAAACTCCCTCTCTATCCAAAATTGTTTGATTCTTCTCCCTAGTAGACCAGGAGTAAGTTGGGTCTTGAACCAATGGTGTTGTTACAGCTTAGAAAGTGAATCACACATATCAGCTTGTTTGCCTTTGACTGTAACCCCTAGACATTATCAGATTATTAAACGGTGTTTCAGATTATTCTAAAAGAAACGTTCTATGGTGCACTATTAATATCTTGGCACAATTCAAACTCATTAAAGTGTGCTTCCCATTGGGGAATGGGAGGTCGGGTTTGCCTTTAGGCACTTCTCATTCTGAGATTACAAATTAGAACAGGCATTGAGGGAAACTAGAAAACTAATTGTTGTAATTCAACTCAAACTTTACTGAGAACCTCTTACTAAAAGTACTGGTATTTAGATTTTTGTTCAAGGACTTTTTTTTTTTTGCACACTTCTTTCATCATTAAAAACCCTCACAGGTGCCAAGTACTAGGTCTGGGAAGTTGAGTCTTGGTTAGTGGCAGCTTCAGGAGAGATGTGGAGTAGGGTAGAAAAGGGTGTTCTGTCACCAGCTTGGACAGGTTTCTGAGTGTTACCACTAAGATAGTTGGGAAAGTATTTGTTGAGGGTGAAGCCCAGTTTGGTTTCTTGTTAAGCTTCTCTCCTTGCAGTCTCCCTGCCCCCTTCATCTCCTTCCCTTTTCCCAATACTGGTGGAACCCTGCATGGTGTGTTTTCCCTAGCACCACTGCACAGTTGTTTACCTAGCCTGTCCGTGCTTGTCCCTGGGGCAGCCATTGGCAGTGACTGCCTACACCTTCATTAAACAGTCCATAGGGGATGGTTGTGGGCCAGCGTCACTGCTTTCCTTCTCGCACACCCCAATGCGTTCATTCTTGTGTACTGACATCCTTTCTGTTTCTAACCCTGCTGTCCTGTATTCTGCCTGTCCTCTGGATTGTACTGTAAGCCCCATTCTTATCCGGTTACCATTGGAATAGTAGTATCAACTTTGGGAGGCAGGAGCTGTGTTCATTTTCCCATCTGGATGTGCTTGAGTGCTGACTAGGTTACCCTTCTAATGCTGGTCTCTCCTGTTTTCCTTTCTGCAGTTGACCAAGCTGCACCAATTGGCAATGCAACAGTCTCATTTTCCCATGACCCATGGCAACACCGGATTCAGTGGTATGGATACCTTAGTGTTTATTTTTGTAAGGTGTAGTACAAGACAGAGGCCAGTCCCAAGGTCTCAGCTTGACAACTGTTTAAAACAAAATTCATTATCATCTAGCACCTGCTGGTATAAAGTTGACCTACTATGGCTAAAGGAGGTAATGTGTTTGTTAACATGGTTTTCATTTGGGGTGAGTTAATTATAAAAGAATAAAAAGCCCTGGAAGGTTTGGGGTGAGGTCTGGGGATGCTTGTCAGGAAAGGGGTAGACTGATACTTCTAGTACCTATCCTCATAGCGGCCCCCTTGATCTGATTAGCATCCCCTTTCTCTCCACCAGGTGTTCACAAGACTTGGGTAGAGACAATCCATTTGTTCCAAATTATATAGTGTATTTTTGGTTTTGTTTTTCTTTTGTTTTGGGGCTTTTTTTTTTTTTTTTTTTTTTTTGGTATAAGGGATAACTTGTCCGATAGGGTTAGAATGAGACCACCAAACTCATTTTCACTTGTATCTTAACAGGCATTGAATCCAGCTCTCCAGAGGTGAAAGGCTATTGGGGTAATGATTAAAAAAAAATCTGTAGTATTCTACTGTTATATTAATAAACTGGTGGGAGTCTTGTTTCACTGCCCATAAACCATACCAGCTACATACATATGGTAGAGAGAGGAGCTGAGAGAGCAGAGGTGGGCTTGGTGCCCCGAGGGTCCCTTGATGGATCTGGCCAACTACCCTCTAAAAATGTAGTTGAGATCAGGACTAGAACTGTAAGGGTTAGCCAGCCAAAGTGGCCCAATCCTCGTGTTCTTAGGGATGGGTAAGGGTGTTTATGATGGGATTTTTTTTTTTCTTTTCTTTTTTCCTTTGGAAAACCAAACAAAAGCCAGAAGAATTAGACCAAAAGACAGAATAAATCTGGAGAAATAAACTCCCCTCAAACTTATTGGCATTTAATCTATGTGATCTTTAAGTCTAGCTCGGGAGGATAGAGATGGAGGTTGTTACTCTGATACAGGTATAATTGAAGCAATTCAGTGTATGTGCCAAGAGTCTATGATACCCGGTAACAGGAATGAAATTGGCACGGATTCTAGTGAGCATTGGGCGAAATAAAACCAGGACACAACAACAATCTTAATCAGAAAAGACTTAGATGTATAGAAGCTCTGGTGTTCGGGTTTTGCTCCTGTTTAAGAATACCACACTCTGCCCCGTGTTATCTCCTTACACCTGTAGTCTGGGCTTTGCAGGAAATGGCATGAAATCAGCTCTTGTGATTGTACAGGAGAATCTTTGCAGCATTATTTTGATACCCCTTTCCCATCTTTCCTCCTTGGGGGCTTCAGAGTTAGTGATGAACCCCAACAGCCAATGCTGGTTTCCAGCTTATTTCCTTCTGTTAATTTAATATGCAGATCACTCATTCTGCATGCTGTGCATTAAACTTTCTTGCTCTTTTCTGTCTTTTAGCAGGTTTGGATGCATCTGCTCAAACTACTTCTCATGAACTCACCATTCCAAATGATGTAAGTATAAAGTATGTTAGAATCCTGAGGAAAATATTGCTAGAGAGAATTGATAGAATTAACTGTGTTATAGTTTTCAAACACAGAACTTCTTTCTCTCCTGTAGAAATTCTTATTTGCCTTTTACTTAAAACATCTGGAAGGTGGTGAGACCAAAAGTGCATCCGAATTTAACTTTGTGCTCTGGGAGGAGGGATGATGTCAGGATGAATTCACGAATTTTGATGGCTCAACACTAGATAGCATGCTAGGTTCATTATCAGTATGGTTCTGGTTATTTTGTCTTTGGAGTGGAGGCAATACTATGGGATATACGCAAAAACTAATGGTTGGAGTGAGAAATTAGCTTGAAGTTGGCTTTGATTTATAGTTAATCACATGAATGGTTCAGAAATTAAATGAGACCTTAATTTTGAAGGTTTTGCTAGCAATACACCCGAAGGTCGGAGAGTGCAAATTTAAGCACAGGGTGTAGAAATTGATTGGTATGTGGTCTTATGTGTAGCTGTTCGGCTCTTAATTTGGTGTGCTTTTTTTGTTGTTGTTTGTTTCTCAAGTTGATTGGCTGCATAATTGGGCGTCAGGGCGCCAAAATCAATGAGATCCGTCAGATGTCTGGGGCGCAGATCAAAATTGCAAACCCAGTGGAAGGATCTACTGATAGGCAGGTCACCATCACTGGGTCTGCTGCCAGCATCAGCCTGGCTCAGTATCTAATCAATGTCAGGTAAGTTTGACCTCTCCTTTGCTTTATTAATGCCACAGTAGTGAGGGAGGGTGTTACCATATGTGGGTTTACTTGAGGGGGTAGAGATTGCAAAAGTTGCCACCCTGTTTCTTTTCCTATAGCTCTGCTTCTGTCTTTAGCAGAGAAAAATAGCCAGATTGGGGTTTTATAGATTGCTTGTTTTGGAACAGTAGGAAGGGTGGCAGTATGTGTCTTACTTGTTTGACACATCATCATACAGACAGGTTATTTCTTTTATGGTTTTGGAGTCCAGAGTAACTTGAATTTTAGGGATAATGATACATCTAAATAGTTTCTTGTAGGTACCTGTTACCATTTACTTTGCAAACATATTTCTCAAATGGGAAGTGTGTTCAATTTTTTTTTGTTTTTTTTGTTTTTTTTTTTTTTTTGGTTAAAAAAAGCACAGCCTTAGGGGTGCTCCAGATACTACAGGGATATTTTTCTGTTCTAGTTATTCTCATGCATCTGCAAGTGACTTTTAAGTTCTTACTTCCCTATTTGTAGGTACTGTTCCTACACTTTTAGTTGTAGGACAATTGTATATAGTCAAACAAGCATCCATCCTACCAGGTGTTTTCTTTCTTTCGCTCTGCTCACTCACATTGTTAGTAACAGTCCGTTTCCAAAGGGAGTCACAGTCACGTTACACATCCAGAGTGTTTTACTCCTAGTTGAAGACTTGTCCATTCCCCTTGAGATGCTGCAGTTCTTCATACAGAAAGAATTGTGTCTAGATGTACTTTGTTTCACTACACATCAAGGTTTTATGTTGAGTAAATTAGCAGGAATCTTACACAGACTCTTGTTAGTAAGACTTTGGTTTCTAATTCACACTGGAGGAAAGTTTTTTTATGGCAAAAATAATGCTTTTGGGATCTAGAAATTGTTAACTTCCACTTTGGGTAAGCTTGCTTACTTGGAGATCAAATTATAGCTTTAAATTTAACCTTCCTTCCTGACTGGTGTGTTTTTAATAAGTTAGTGGCTACATTGTAAGGAAGCAAACTTCATTACTTGAAGTAACTGCAGAATTGTTTAAATTAAACTGATGAGTGAAACTATCCAAACTATGGATTTGGATCAGAACTTTTTTTTGTTTGTTTTTTTTTGAGCCAGTAGCCCTGGAAGTCCTGGAACTTCTTTAGACCAGGCTGGCCTTGAACTCACTGTCTCCTCCTGAGTGCTGGGGTTAAAGTGGGTCAGAACTTTTTAAAGCCTTATCACCAGTTCTAGGGTGTACACATTGCTGCCTTTTTTTTTTTTTTTCCTTTTAAAGCTTTTCTTCTTGGCTTTCTGAATGAAAACAAGCAAACTGTTTTTATTTGTTTTCATTATTGGCTTCATAGCATTTCCGCTGTGCTCCAAGCTTTTTTTCATAAGGTTCTGTGTCTTTATGTGGCTCATTACTGTGATAATTAATGACTAAACGGCCCTCAACAAGCTAAACAGAATGGAATTAGGAGAAAGTTTCCTGTGGAAGTGACCTTGTAGGAGTTTGTGTTATCTCAGCAAATACCTGTGACCCTGCTTAGCTGGAGGACTTTGTAGGACTAAAAGGTGCATTATTTTTGTCTTTAAGCACAAAGGTTAGCTGGTGGTAGCGCAAACTTTAAGCCCAGCACTCAGGACAGACAAGGCTACATAGAGACCCTGTCTCAAAAAAAAAAAAAAAAAACCTAATAAATTCCAGGTGTGGTGGTGCACACCTTTAATCCCAGCACTCCGGAGGGAGAGGCAGGTGGAGCTCTGTGAGTTCAAGGCCAGCCTGGTCTAAAGAAGTTCCAGGACTTCCAGGGCTACCGGCTCAAAAAAAAAAAAAAACACAACAAAAAAAACAAACAAAAAAAAGTTCTGATCCAAATCCATAGTTTGGATAGTTTCACTCACCAGTTTAATTTAAACAATTCTGCAGTTACTTCAAGTACTCAAGTTTGCTTCCTTACAATGTAGCCACTAACTTATTAAAAACACACCAGTCAGGAAGGAAGGTTAAATTTAAAGCTATAATTTGATCTCCAAGAGCTAGTTACAGGACAGGCTCCAAAGCTACAGAGAAACCCTGTCTCGAAACAAAACAAAACAAAAACAAGAACAGAACAAAAAACCACAAAGGGTGATAGTACTTCAGTTTTTTCAACTTTAAAATATAGGAATGGTCAGTTAAAATGAGAACTTCCCACCAGGAAGCTTCCCTGGACCTCATCTATGCTTGTTCTTTTAGCTTTATTTTTTTTTTTTTAATGCTACATTCTTTGAAGTTAGTGATCTACTTTGACCTTTTTGCCTCCTTCCATTTTAATATTTTGGTTCATTTGTTGTGAAGATGTAAATAGGCTTTAATATTAACTACAGAAAAAAAATTTTTTAGGCATGCATGATGATTCACACCAGTAATCCTAGCACTGAGGAATCTGAGGCAAGAGGTTCTAGTTGGCAGTCAGCCTGGGCTACGCAGGAAGACCCTGTCTGAAAGTCTTCAAATAGCTGCAGTGTATAATGTGGTATTCTAAGTAATTGTTGAGTTGTTGATCCTTCACTTAAGTGCAAAACTGAAAATTCTGTTGTATGAACTGATTTTTGTTTGTTTGGTTTACAGGGTATCTCATTCAAATAATAGTCTTCTTTAAACACTTTTGGGGACTTAACTCTTAGTGTGTGTTAGGTAATTCCCAGACATCTTTGTCTGATTTTCTTTGGAAAGAGGGTCTTAAAGTTGCCTCTTAAGCTATCTTTGTAGCCCAGGCAGGCTGTGGGCTTTTGATGTTTGTCTCAGCTTCCATAGTAGCTGTGCCACTAGGCCTGACTACTTTACTCTGTTTCTGGGTTGGGGGGTATATGCTCTGTGTGATTCCTTTTCTCAGTTTGTCAGTTATGTCTTTACCAGAGCAGTTTAAATAGCTTGTGTGTAGGAGGGAAGGTGATGATACAAATATTTAGAGGGTGGGCACAAGCTAAAAGAGTTTGGTAAAAATTGGTAGTATACCTTCCTAATTGGCAGCCAAAGGCACTTACTAATAGAACTGAAGCGGATTTTGTCCTGTACTTTTTCCCTGTTGTGGTCTTCCCTTCCACCCACCCTTTTTTTTGTTCCTTTTTTCCTCTGTTACAGTTTAGAAAACGCTAAACCCTCCTCCCAGACAGCCTCCGTCACGATCCCTGATCACCTCAGCATCAACCTCTCTCAACCCTCCACCCCTTCTTCTTCTTCTTCCTCCTCCACCACCACCCCCTCGCTCGCCACAGCGGGGACTTCCGACGCACCCTCCAGCCTCCCCAACCCTCTTCCGACCGCCCCTTGTGTCTCCAGTCTGCTTGGCATGAAACCCATCCCTCTCCTGGCTCTAAATGTTGTGTCTGCTGCTAAGGGTACCGGGGCTTCAGCTACCACCACCACCACCTCTACTGTGCCATGTGTAACTAACAAACTGAAAGGCGAGAAACAGAGGTTCTCTCCCTACTGAGTGCATATCTTGGCACCTCCTCGAGTGTTGGTTCATCTTGTTTTTCTTTGTTAACATTGGTGAGAACCAAACTATTGTGAGCTTGTGACAGTTTCCTTTTTACTACTTTTGGGGATATCTGGGTGGGGGTGGGGACGGGTAATTCTTGTTTAGGTTTAGGTCTTACAGCTCAGTGCCTGTTTGAGAGTCTGACTTGTTGATTGAAATCATTATCTAGAGCCAGTTCTTAACTCTCCCTCATTCTGTTACACTTTTGTAGCTTTATTCTGCCTTGCAATATAGAAACGATGTGTTAGGCTCTGTGTTGATGAATAAAAGCTTCTCCGTTAATCCTTTCCTTTTTTTTTTTTTTAAAAAAAGAACTTTTAAATTATTTAATGGTTAAGCTGTCAGCTGGCCTTGGCCAAATCTGTGTCTCTAGTTACAATAAAGTTGCCACAGTAAGAACTGTAGCTCAGTGTGTGATGTAACGGGTGAAGGGGTGGGGACTTGTGATCTGTGCCTTGTAAGCTTCGATGGCTGTGCAGCCTACTTGGGCCTTTTTGCATCCCACATGAATTTTGTAACCCTTTGCCAATATTCCCAAGTAGAAGGGCCTTCAGTAGCTTCAATACTAAAGAGTCTTCATGATTGCTAGCACCAGTTGGTAACAAGGGTGTCTTTGCCCAGCTCTTCCTCTGGTGAGTTGTTATTTCAAAGGCACACATAGGATTTACGTCTTTATTCATAATAATAGACAACGGTCAATGTCAAAGGTAGCTACTGTCTATATTCCATTAGGGGATTATTAAATATCCTTCTGTGATGTTAGGAAGCAATTATCTCTGAGCATGTTAAATAGTTATTCTATTTCCTGCCTGCCCTTCTCTCACTAACATCACTATCATGAGTGAAAGATACGGTTAGATTTGAATGGACTTTACGGACTGTTCAGTAGGATCTAGGAAAGAAGCCCCAAGAGAATATACTTATGACATGCGTGGTTACCGGGAACTACTAATTGTGCTGTGCTTTTACACACTTCGCTCCTGGTGTGTAAATTCTCTTTTTTCTGATATTGGAGCTTGATCCTAGGACCTGGAATGGTGTGGTTTACGATGGGTAAATCTGAATTTTTGTTTTGTTGTTTTGCTTTGTTTTTTTTTTTTTTTTT